>NC_057799.1:649515436-649525345 GCF_018294505.1 Triticum aestivum | reverse complement strand
GGCTCTCTCCTCTCCCCCTCTCAATCCTTTCTCCCAAATCCTTCCAATCTGAAGATTTCCTCTGTGGATTTGTTGCCCGATCCATCCTAGAAGGTAATCTCCTCCGATCCCCTTCTTTCTATCCGAAAAAACCTTCCCTATTCTTCATGTTTGTGATGAAACCCTAGTTTATGATTGATTTGAAATTTCTATGGGAAATAGAATGAATTTCTGTTGATTTAGCCTATGTAGATTACTTGTAAATATTGGGGAACATCATTGTTGATGATTTGTATTGTAAATCACATACATAGGAATTTGTATGTATATATGAATTAATAATCACCTATGAAATTATATTAGATATTTGAAATATGCATATGAATATGTAGGATGGTTTGCCTTCTCGATGATTTCTATGACGTTCAACACCAGGCCTATGTTATGTCGGAGAAGGAGCAGGTAATAATCATAGTAGTTGGTATTTTGAAATTTGTGTTTAGTTCAAATAGACATGCCCCATATGTAATACTCCGACTTGCTTGTTTGCCAAGCGCTTCAACCTCTGAAGATTCGGTCTCACGGGGTCTCTGGTGGTGACATGCCCTACGATGAGCGGTACACACCGTACGGCAGGCAGACATGACTCCTCCTGTTCATTCAGCTAGTTAGTCGGTCGACGCCGAACCTCAATGCTTCAGCAATCACCATGCGGGTTGATCGGTGGAGGACGGAGACACACGGTTTCCATCTTCGAACCGAGGAGATGACCGTGACGCTCCAGGATGTCTCCTTGATCACCGGTCTTCCTATCGAGGGGAAGCCTCTCTGTATGAGCACTGATTCTGATGGGTGGCGCTAGCAGATGGAGGCCCTTATCGGTATGTCTCCTCCAGAGGCTCCAGTAGAAGATGGAGAGAAGAAGGAAAGAGTCGCAACCAAAGCTCCTTTCACTTGGATTGTAGTGAACTTTGCGCATTGCCCTGAGGATGCTACTAATGATGTGACCCAGACATATGCTCGTGTCTACATGTGGTACGTTATCTCCAGGACTTTGTTTGTTGACGCCACTGGTAAGAACGCTCCATGGATGTGGCTTAATGCGTTGACCGTGTTCAACAACCAATGGAGTTGGGGTTCGACGGCACTGCCCTACTTGTACCGACAGGTAGTCAGTTGTTCGTTTTCATTTCATTTCCACATTACCAATGCAGTCTTGCTCTCAAGTGAACCATGTTTTTCTTTATGTGCAGTGAACGATACTTGTTGTAGGATCTCAAAGGACGGGTGTATTGGTGGTTGTATGCCCGTACTTTCGGTATGGAGCTGGGAGTGCCTGCCGGTTGGACACCCGAAGGACATAACGTACAAGGCTTGGGATGACAAAGGCGACGAACTACGACTCCCCACTTGGGCTTACAAGTGGGATGTGGTATCCGAGATGACGAGCGATGTCACTCTCATGTATAGGCAGTACACCAATGAGTTGGACACGATTACGACTGAGCGGGTAAACATTGACATTACATCACTCATTCTCAAGCTTTTATGAAAACTTGACATCGATGTTGCATTGTTGTGCCATGTTCCAGGTGGAATGGGAGCCATATGGCACCAAGGATAAATTAGGTAATGCGGGAGATTTCATCATGAATCTAATGTGCTTGCGGGATAGGCATCTTTGGCTTATGCGGTGCCCACTCATATGCAACTGGGCGGTTGAGCTTCACATGCCACATCGTGTGTACCGCCAGTTTAGTTTGTTCCAGAGTCACCCGTCGGAATGGCAGGACATGGACAAACCGCTTCACAGGTACGAGAGAATGAACCGTGTGCACTTAGAATCGTCAGGTCCTTTTTGATGATGCTAATATTTAGTTTTTTAACATGTAGGTTAGATAGGAAAAAACAGCGAAAGATCAAGGACTGGGACAGATATCATAAGAAGTATGTCACCATGTTCGAGCTTAGTGTGGAGCAAGCTCAGGTTACTACAAGATCCCAGCTTCGTGAGCACCGCCCACTCGCGTTCAACAATCACCTTAAATGGTATCTTGCAAGTACTCATGTGGAGATATGCAAGCCGGCGTTTGCTGAGGAGATTTTGGAAGATCCCACTGTCTTTGATGAGCTAACCCAACACGAATACAACAAATATGTCAGGGAAGGGACCCGAGTCTCTTCTGCTCCAGTGAACTTTGTGGTAAAGTTTCCCCCTCTGCACTTTCCCGTTGGCCCTGTTACACATCTTTGCTTGCCTAACATGTTCATGTCGTTCCCGTCCACAACGCAACCAGATCAAAAAATTAGCTGATGAAAGCCAGACTATTCTGCAAACAACCCCGATTGGAAAAAGCAATGGGGAAGGTGCACTTCCAGCATTCATTAAGGTACATATCTCATTCAGTTGTCCATGTTACATATGTTGCTAAGTTGGATATCTCATTCAGTTGTCCATGTTACAGCATTAGGGCCAAAGGTTAAGATGTGGGAAAGGATTTGAGAGGGGAGAGAGGGGAAATCACGGGTGGGAAGAGATGTGGTGGGGGTTGGGGTGGGAGGGGGGTTACGGGGGATGGGGGAGGGGGGGCAACCTAGGCCCACGTATGCCACGCTGGTCAGATGTGTAGCGCCTGAGAGTCAGGTGTTGTACAGTGTAGTGTGACGTCTAACTGTCGGGTGCTACATAAAAGGTCGGCTGGGTGAAATTTTTTCCCCGGTGATTCATTTTATGAATTAGTTATGTCCACAGGTCAAATTTGTCGTTTTTTTCCCTGAGCGGAATAGTAGCACTGGAGCAAATGAAACCGGTGACCATGGTGATTGGCACGATTGATTATCGCCCAAGGCAGTAGAAACAGGTTGCAAGTTGAACCGAGGCCGGCCCGTGCCAGTGCTCGTTGGCTGGCGCTGGCATAAATGGGGCAGCGACAACTAGATCATCACATGAGCGAGCGAGCCTCTCGTGAAGATGCACCGCCCGTCTGACCGCTGTACACAAGTAGAGCACGTGCGAGGATTGCTGGCTTGGCATCGCGACGATGGCTCACCACATCTCCGGCGATATCCCCTCAAACGGACACACTATTTGTCTATGGATCACGGCGAACGGTCCATACCGATGCACGCGGCAATAATTAACTGCCAATCCTGGCGAACGGTCCATGCCGATGCACGCGGCGCATTCAAAACCATCCATCTCATGCATCGGTTCGTCAAACGCGTGCTTGCTCGTGTCATTCAGGACTAAAGATGCAGCTGTAATATTAAATTGAAAATCTCCCTACGGTAGAAATCACTCTACCGTTCCGTCCGTTGCATGCAAGCGAGCGAGCGAGCGAGCGGGCAATGTGTCACGTATGAATGCAAGTTTTTTTTAGAAAAAACAAAGAACTTTATGGACCCTGATAAATTCCGAACGTTCGGATATTAAGCATACTGTCCCCAACGTTTTTTCATGCCAATTTTAGTTGACGCGAGGTGACAACTTTAGTTGTTAAAACATGACAAGTTTGTCTCAGTTCAATTTTTGTCAGAAATTTGCCATTTTTGCCAACCACCGTGAACTAAAGTTGCCATGAAAAATGTTGGGGTTGCCATGCTTAAAATCCGAACGTTCAGGATTTATCATCTCCGAACTTTAAACATGGAAGTTTAAAGCAGGTTCTACCATGCCCAACCGCGACATCTGAATCAGCAGTTTCTATAGAGTCAGGCTCGACCAATGCAGGGGAGGGGAACGCGGCGCTCAGCTCCTGCGACCACGGATATGGAGCGAGCTCGCGCGCGTCTCCGAAAAATCGACGGGAGGATTTTCGGCTCACCTCCCGCCGATTCGGCCCCTATTTAGCCCCCTTCTCCTCACCACCACAACTCCTGCCACCATTCTCCCCCTTTCGAGCTTTCCGGCCGATGTGCATCGGCACCGACGAGCAGGTAAGAAGCATGCTCCTTCATCGGCCGACGGTCCACGCCGTCGGCGACGTCTGTCCTCATCTTCTCCGCCCGTTCCCACGGCGGCCTCGAGTTGCAACCATGGCCTTTGCGAATTCAATCACTCCCTTCTCTATGTTCGTTGCAGCTAGATCTGAGAGCGTGTGGTGGTACGGTTTGATGTTGAAGCAGGTGCTAGGGTTGATTAGTGCGCCGATTTGTGAGCTCATATGGTAGATTGTGATGTTGTGGTTGCTATTGGTGGTAGGGTTTGATGTTGAAGTATGTGGTAGGGTTGATTCGTACGCTGATGTGTGAGCATGTGTTAGTCTGTGATATTCTGGTAGCTATTAGTGGTAGAGTTTGATGTTGAAGCATGTGGTAGGGTTGATTCGTGCTTAGATATGTGATTCGTAGCTATTGGTGCTCGATTTCTAGCATGCCAGAGTAGCATGATAGTGACTGATGTCTACTATACAACTTTATTCTTGTAGACTCATGTTGGGCCTCCAAGCGCAGAGTTTTGTAGGACAGTAACAAATTTCCCTCAAGTGGATGACCTAAGATTTATCAATCCATGGGAGACGTAGGATGAAGATGGTATCTCTCAAGCAACCCTGCAATCAAATAACAAAAAGTCTCTTGTGTCCCCAACACACCCAATACAATGGTAAGTTGTATAGGTGCACTAGTTCGGCGAAAAGACGGTGATAAAAGTGTAGTATGGATAGTAGAAATATATTTTTATATTATAATCTGAATAAATAAAAACAATAAGGCACCACACGATAAAACGGAGCACAGACGGTATTGCAATGCTTACAAACAAGGCTTATGGTTCATACTTTCGATAGTGCCATCTCTCAACAATGCTAACATAATGGATCATATAACCATCCCTCAACGTGTGATAAAGAATTACTCCCAAGTTCCTATCAGCGGAGAACATAAGATAGAAATTGTTTGTAGGGTACGAAACCACCTCAAAGTTATTCTTTCCGATTAATCCATTGAGCTATTCCTATAAGTGTCACAAACAACCCTAGAGTTCGTACTAAAATAACACCATATGACACACATCAGCCAACGCTAATGTCACCTAGATACTCCAATGTCACCACAAGTATCTGTGAGTTGATTATACGATATGCATCAAACAATTTCATAATCATAATATTCAATCCACACAAAGAACTTCAAGGAGACCCGAAAGTTTCTAAAGGAGAAAAGATAATGAAAACGTGCATCAACCCCTATGCATAGATTACCCCAATGTCACCTCAGGAATCCGCGAGTTGTGTGCCAAAACATACATCAAGTAGATCAATATAATACCCCATTGTCACCACGGGTATTCATATGCAAGACATACATCAAGTGTTCCCAAATCTGAATATTCAATCCGACAATAACAAAACCTCAAAGGAAAAAGATTCGATTCATCACAACAAAGATAGAGAGGGAAGAAATACCATATGATCCAACTATACTAACAAAGCTCGCGATATATCAAGATCGTGCCATATCAAGAACACGAGAGAGAGAGAGAGAGAGAGATAGAGAGAGAGAGACATCAAACACATAACTACTAGTACATACCCTCAGTCCTGAGGGTGAACTATCCCCTCGTCATGGAGACCATCGAAGATGGCCTCCGGTGATGATTCCCCCTCCGGCAGGGTGCCGGAACGGAGCTCCAGATCAGATCTCTTCGGAACAAAGGCTTGGGGCGGCATAAAAACTCATCTAGGTTAACTTTCGGGTTTTTCCAATATATATGATTTTCAGCGTTCGAATCAGGCGAAGAGGTGCCACAGGGGACCCACTAGGCACCTGAGCGCGCCAGCACCCCCCAGCGCGCCCAGGTGGCTTGTGCGGCCCCTATGGCTCTTCTGCTGCTCCACCGAAGCTTCCTGGGTCCATTATCTTCCAAAAAAATATCAAAAAGTTTCGATGCATTTGGACTTCATTTGATATGGATTTTCTGGAAAACCAAAAACAAGCAGAAACAGCAATTGGCACTGGGCACTAGGTCAATATATTAGTCCATGAAAATCATATAAAATCCATATAAAAGTGCACCAAAACCATACAAAACTATAATAAACATGGCACGCATACTTCATAAATTATAGATACGTTGGAGACGTATCAGTGGTGAACACAATGGATATAGAATATGTAGGAGCCAATATGAGCATTCAGGTTCCACTATTGGTTATTGACTGGAGAGGTGTCTCGGTCATGACATAGTTCTCAAACCCGTAGGGTCCGCACGCTTAACGTTTGATGACGATTTAGTATTATATGAGTTATGTGATTTGGTGACCGAATGTTGCTTGGAGTCCCGGATGAGATCACGGACATGACGAGGAGTCTCGAAATGGTCGAGAGGTAAAGATTGATATATAGGACGATGGTATTCGGACACGGAAGTGTTCCAGAGGGTATCGGGTACTTATCGTGTCACCGGAAGGTGTTTCGGGTACCCCCGACAATCCTATGGGCCATATGGGCCTTGTGAAGGAACACACCAACACCGGTCATATCTTCCTAGTGCTTAGGCGAAGCCTTGTGCGGATCACTTCACCATCACCGTCACCACGCCGTCGTGCTGACAGAACTCATCTCCGTCCTCGACACCTTTGCTGGATCAAGAGGACGAGGGACATCATCTAGCTGAATGTGTGCAGAACTCGGAGGTGCCGTACATTCGGTGCTTGATTGGTCGGATCTAGAAGAAGTTCGACTTCATCAACAACCTTGTCAAATACTTCCGCTTTCGGTCTACGAGGGTACGTGGACACACTCTCCCCCTCTCGTTGCTTTGCATCTCCTAGATAGATCTTGCGTGAGCGTAGGAAAATTTTGAAATTGCATGCTATGTTCCCCAACAGTGGTATCCGAGCCAGGTCTATGCGTAGATGATATGCACGAGTAGGACACAAAGAGTTGTGTGCGGTGATCGTCATACTGCTTACCACCAATGTCTTATTTTGATTCGGCGGTATTGTTGGATGAAGCGGCCCGGACCAACCTTACATGACCACGTTCATGAGGCCGGTTCCACCGACAGACATGCAACTAGTTTTGCATAAAGGTGGCTGGCGGGTGTCTGTTTCTCCTACTTTAGTTGAATCGAATTTGACTGTGGCCGTTCCTTGTTGAAGGTTAAAACAACAAACTTGATAAATCATCGTTGTGGTTTTTGATGCGTAGGTAAGAACGGTTCTTGCTAGAAGCCCGTTGCAGCCACGTAAAACTTGCAACAACAAAGTAGAGGACGTCTAACTTGTTTTTACAGGGCATTTTGTGATGTGTGGTTAAGACATGATGTGATATACATTATTGTATGAGATGATCATGTTTTGTAAAAGTTACTAGCAACCGGCAGGAGCCTTATGGTTGTCTCTTTATTGTATGAAATGCAAACGCCATATAATTGCTTTACTTTATCACTATGCGTTAGCGATAGTTGTAGAAGCAATAGTTGGCGAGACAACCACGACACTACGATGGAGATCAAGGTTTCAAGCCAGTGACGATGGAGATCATGACGATGCTTTGGAGATGGAGATCAAAAGTACAAGATGATGATGGCCATATCATGTCACATATTTTGATTGCATGTGATGTTTATCTTTTATGCATCTTATTTTGCTCAGTACGGCGGTAGCATTATAAGATTACCCCTTAACAAAATTTCAAGGTATAAGTGTTCTCCCCCCGAGTATGCACCGTTGAGACAGTTCGTCGTGTTGAGACACCACGTGATGATCGGGTGCGATAGACTCTACGTTCACATACAACGGGTGCAAGACGGTTTTGCACATTCGGAATACTCGGGTTAAACTTGACGAGGCTGGCATGTACAGACATGGCCTCGAAACATGGAGACCAAAAGGTCGAACGTGAATCATATAGTAGATATGATCAACATAGAGATGTTCACCATTGATGTAGCGACCAGACCTCAAACAGTCTGATCTCTGTGCATCAGTGTCATCCCTGGATCGGTAATGCTGACACATACAATACTTGAAGGATTTATAACAGAGTAGCAATCACACACTTATTACATCGAATGTCTCAAAAGAGAACTTAATACAATAAATATGGCTTAAGGCCATCTAATACGATAACAACGGAAGGCTTGGAAGATAAAGTGAGTCCATCAACTCCAACGACATCGCTGAGTGAAAGACCACGACCTAAGGCACCTTACTCGTCGTCTGAAAAGTCTACAACATGATACGTTGCAGCCCGAAAACGGGTCAGCACATGGAATATGCTGGCAATGTAACACAAGAGAGTAATGAACAGAGTAAAGCTATCACTACATGCATATTCGGCTGGTGGAGGCTATATGGTTAATAAGTTTTGCGAAAAGCCAATTTTTCCCTACAACAAAGGAATATATTTTATTTAACTATCATGGTGGTTGTTAAACATTGAGAAGGTAAACCCCCTCTCAATCCCAATTAAAAATAATCATTAAACCCAATCAAATTATATTAAGAGTGATGAGATCCACATGATAATCCAAGAACTAGATACTCAAGATGTCCATAACCGGGGACACGGCTAACCATGATTAGTTTGTACACTCTGCAGAGGTTTGTGCACTTTTCCCCACCAGACTCGATCTCCTCCGTTGGTTTTCTCGCACTACATGATGTTTGAGAAACGGATGACCGAGACACAGTCTTTCCGAAGAGGTCCCCTTAACCGATAGATAGGCCGGTACACCTACAATCCCCTACATCTGCTAGCCCATCATGCAAAGGTTTCCCACAACTTACTCAACTATGCCAGAACCCATAATGGCATGTGGCTGCACACGGAAGTTTCTAGCATGAATAATCTTATGATCCCTATGAGCCTGGGTGGCAGTCCATAGGAGAATCACACGGTACCCCGGGATTTCCAAAAATACAGGCAATCACTGGAATTCCCCAGGTGCCTCAATCCACCCAGATGTGTATTAAAGTTGTCACCTTAAGTTAACCATTAATTAACAATCTCACATCTGTTAGGAATACTCTCAAACCCAAACCACGTCTACGAGCATAGCATAGCAATATAAGCAACGTAGAAGTAACTCCCAGGATTTGATAATAAACAGGTGAATAGGTACTACCTCATCTACTTCCCAATCCCACAATTTAAATCAGATCCTAACCATGCAATTGTTTGAGGTTTGATCTAATGCAATAAAACTGGGTAGTAAAGAGGTATGATCAAAGTGTTACTTGCCTTGCTGATGATCCGCGAAACCTAGAGACTCGTAGTAGCATGCTTCGCACTCCGGGTACTCTATCGCAAACAAACAAGCATACAATAAGCAATCAAGCAAAGAAAGCACGGGTAAAACTCAAATAAAAGATCTAACCAGAAAGTTCAACTTAAGAACTCCGGTTTGCAAAAAGAATCAAATCAAACGAAGCAACAAAACTCAAACTGCAAAAGAAACAAGCTCCGATTACTAATCTGGACTTAAGTCAAATTTTACAGTAGCAAAAACTTGTTTAAGTTGATTAAACAGAAAGAGGGCTTCGGGACAAAACTCTAGGCGCTTGAATCGCCTGATTCCGATAAACGAGCGAAAAGTTATACTAGAACGAAGGTCAGGCAGAAATCGCGATCGAAAATAATCGCGGAAAATCCCTTGAAAAAGAAAAACTGACGAACAGGCTAACGAACGAACGTTCGCTGTCTGCGGCTAACGAGTGAACACCGTTCGTTAAAACGAATGTACGGACGAACGTCCGCTAAATAAATAAACCGAAAAAACTAAAACCGATCTAATCTAAAAAACAACACTAGGGTTTAAATAAAAACTGGATCAGTTTTTTTTACCTAAACCGAAAAAACCGGCGGTGAAACGGATCGGATCGGAACGGCGGCTCCGGCGACGAGGCGGCGGCTCCAGCGGGGCGAGGTGGGGCTGCGTGGTGGCGGCGACGGCGGGGTGGTGCGGCGCGGAGGCGGGGAAGT
>NC_057799.1:649508609-649515015 GCF_018294505.1 Triticum aestivum | reverse complement strand
GGCGGCGGCGCGACGGGTCGGCGGCAGCGGCCGCGGGCGCTGCTGCTGCTGCGGCTTGGGTGGCAATGTGGGGCGGCGACGACGGGTATTTAAGAGGGGGAAGGGCGGGTCGGCTTGGGGGAGGGGCAACCCAAGGCGGCGGCGGTCTCCCGGACTCCGGCGGAGTCCGGTGCGGGCACGGGGCGCGCGAGGGAGGCGGTGGCGTGGGGTTGGGCCGACCGGCTTGGCTAGGCTTCGGCCCAGTCAGGCCCTGAATTTTTTTAAAATAAATTTCTGCCGAAAATAAATCCTAGAAAAATAAATAAAAATCTAAAAATGCCAAAACAAATTTTCACTGTCTAAATAAAATATTTAGAACAAGATGAACATTTTCTTGGCCCTAAAATGCAATTTTGAAAACATGCAATTTTTCTAATGCAAATAAAATTGCAATAAAATCCAAATAAAACATTTATTTGATCTATTTTGGAGAAGTCATTTTCTAGGATCCTCTCATATATTTTTATTTTAGAAATATTAGGAAGGAAAAATAATCAAAACCAAATGATCCTCTTTTCAAAATTTGAGAAAACTCAAATATGAAAATAACGAAATCCCCAACTCTCTCCGGGGGTCCTTGAGTTGCGTAGAATTTCTAGGATCAAGCCAAAAATGCAATAAAATATGATATGCAATGATGACCTAATGTATAACATTCCAAATTGAAAATTTGGGATGTTACAAACCTACCCCCTTAAGATGAATCTCGCCCTCGAGATTCGGGTTGGCTAGAAAATAGGTGAGGGTGATCCTTCCGTAGGTCTTCCTCTCGCTCCTAGGTGGCTTCATCCTCGGTATGTTGGCTTCACTGAACCTTGCAAAACTTGATAACTTTACTGCGAGTAACCCGGCTGGCAAACTCGAGAATCTTGACTAGTTTCTCCTCATAAGTCAAATCGCTATCCAACTGAATCGCTTCCAGTGGTACTGTATCTCTTAGAGGAATATCAGCCATCTCTGCGTGGCACTTCTTCAACTGAGAAACGTGGAACACATCGTGAACTCCTGACAATCCTTCGGGCAATTCCAATTTGTAAGCAACTTCTCCCATACGTTCCAAAACTTTGTATGGTCCCACAAAACATGGTGCTAACTTTCCCTTAACTCCAAAGCGCTTCACTCCTCAAAGGGGTGATACATGAAGATACACTCTGTCTCCGACTTCGTAAACTGTCTCCTTGCGTTTAGAATCCGCATAGCTCTTCTGCCTGGACTGGGCTACCTTGAGTCTATCGCGAATCTGCTTATCCTTCTCTTCAGACTCTTTAATCAAATCTGGTCCAAACAACTGATGGTCTCCAACTTCATCCCACAACAACGGTGTCCTGCACCTCCTTCCGTACATAGCTTCGAAAGGGGCCATCTTCAAACTGGCTTGATAGCTGTTGTTGTAAGAGAACTCTGCATAAGGCAAATTATCGTCCCAACTAGATCCGTAATCTAGCGCACAAGCTCTCAACATGCCCTCCAAAATCTGATTGACTCTCTCAGTCTGTCCATCTGTCTGCGGGTGAAAAGCTGTACTGAATTCTAGCCTGGTTCCCAAAGTCTCATGCAACTGATTCCAAAACTTTGAGGTAAACTGGGTTCCTCTATCTGATACAATGGTCCTCGGAACTCCATGCAGACATACGATCCTGGTCATGTATATCTTTGCCAACTTAGCACTGGTGTAAGTGGTCTTCAATAGGATGAAGTGAGCTACTTTCGTCAAACGATCGACTACAACCCATATCGAGTCATAGCCTGAACGAGTCCTGGGCAATCCCGTGATAAAATCCATGCCTAGCTTGTCCCACTTCCATTCGGGTATCGGCAATGGCTGTAGCAATCCTGCTGGCTTCTGATGCTCTGCCTTTACTCTCTGACATACATCACAAACTGCTACATACTCCGCAATATCCTTCTTCATTCCGGTCCACCAGAAACTGTCCTTCAAATCCAGATACATCTTGGTATTTCCTGGGTGGATCGAAATATGGAGAATCATGGGCCTCTTGCAGAATCAACTTTCTGATCTCCGGATCATTAGGCACATATACGTGGTCCTCAAACCATAAGGTATCGTGCTCATCCTCACGAAACCCTTTAGCCTTTCCTTTGCTCATCCTTTCCTTTATTTCGGCAATCTCCTTGTCCGTCTTCTGAGCTTCTCGGATCTTATCCATCAACGTAGAATGAATCTCCAATGCTGCTACATAGCCTCTCGGAACTATTTCCAAACATAGCTCACGAAGATCCTCTGCTAACTCCTTGGGTAACTCTCCGGTTATAAGTGTATTGACATGACTCTTGCGGCTCAACGCATCGGCTACTACGTTAGCCTTTCCGGGATGATAATGCAATCTCATATCATTATCCTTAATGAGCTCTAACCATCTCCTCTGCCCGAGATTCAACTCCTTCTGCGTGAAGATATACTTCAAACTCTTGTGATCCGTGTATACCTCACAATGGTTTCCGATGAGAAAATGTCTCCATGTCTTCAACGCATGTACTACGGCTGCTAACTCCAAATCATGCATAGCATAATTCAACTCATGGGGTTTAAGCTATTGTGAGGCATATGAAACAACTCTTCCTTCCTGCATAAGCACTGCTCCAAGTCCTCGACGAGAAGCGTCGCAATACACTTCATAATCCTTGCGTTGATCTGGCAGAATCAACACTGCTGATGTAACCAAACGTTTCTTCAACTCCTGAAAACTGGCCTCACATTCCTCAGTCCATTTGAAGTTGGTGTCCTTCTTCAACAACTCCGTCATAGGCTTTGCAATCTTCGAGAAATTCTCAATGAACCTCCGGTAGTATCCTGCGAGTCCAAGAAAACTCCGGATCTCTCCAAATGACGTGGGTGCTTCCCAATTTGTCACAGTGACAACTTTGGTGGGGTCTACTGCTATTCCTTCTCCGGATATAACATGTCCAAGGAATCCCACTTCCTTCATCCAAAACTCACACTTGCTGAACTTGGCGTATAGCTGATGTTCTCTAAGCTTCCCAAGTACCAAACGCAAATGCTCCTTATGCTCCTCTTCATTTTTCGAGTAGACCAGAATATCATCAATGAACACTACGACGAACTTATCCAAAAATTCCATAAACACCTTGTTCATCATGTTCATAAAATAGGCAGGTGCGTTAGTCAGGCCAAATGACATAACGGTATACTCATATAGCCCATACCTCGTGGTAAAAGCTGTCTTAGGTATGTCCTGCTCTCGAATCTTCAGCTGGTGGTACCCTGATCGCAAATCAATCTTAGAAAACACCTTAGCTCCTTGCAGCTGATCAAACAAATCATTGATCATCGGCAGTGGGTACTTGTTCTTGATTGTCACCTCATTCAATCATCGATAATCAACAACCATTCTCAACGAACCATCCTTCTTCTCCACTAGAAGTACTGGTGATCCCCAAGGTGACGAACTTGGGCGAATATATCCTTTATCCAGTAACTCCTTAATTTGCTTCTTAATTTCCTCCAAATCCTTCGCGGGCATCCTGTACGGTCTCTTTGATATTGGTTTTGTGCCTGGCAAAAGCTCAATCAAAAACTCAATGTCTCTATCCGGTGGCATGCCTGGCAATTCTTCTGGAAATACATCCGGTAAATCCTTCACCACTGGTACTTCCTCCTGTACAACTCCGGATAAGGAATTTACTTGCGTCCTATTCGGAACATGCCGGGATACATACTTGATCCTTCTTCCTTCTGGGGTGGTAAGCAAAATCGTCTTACTGGCGCAATCGATGTTTCCTCCGTACATCGATAGCCAATCCATACCTAGAATCACATCCAAACCTTGCGACTCCAAAATTATCAGATCTGAGGGGAAAACATGCCTACCTATGGTCAATGGCATCTGAAAACATCCATGGCTTGCCATATACTCTGCTCCGGGTGAGGTTACTAGCATGGGTGTCTTAAGAACTCTAGTGGGCAACTTATACTTATCCACAAATCCCCTTGATATGTATGAATGCAATGCACCAGTGTCGAAAAGAACAACTGCAGTAAATGACTTAACCAAAAACTTACCTATTACTGCATCTGGTTGGGCTTCAACCGCCTCCACGTTAACGGGGTTCACTTGTCCCCTGTTGAAAGGGTTGGGCTTCTTCCCAGAGCTTCCATTGCCATTTCCATTCTTAGCTTCAGGACATTCATTGGCGTAATGTCCAGTCTTCTGGCACTTGTAGCAAGTAACGTGGCTTAGATCTTTCCTGACGGGTGTTGCCGGGTTGGAACGGTTCTGTCCGCTGCTTCCTCCATTACCATTCCCATTCTTGGGGCCACTATGGTTGTGTGAACTTCCTCCATTATGACTGTGGCCTCCATGGTTATGAACAAGTCCTCCCGAGTTCGGGGTGAAACGGGGTCTCTGATGAGCTCCAGAATTATACTTCCCTTGTCCATACTTCCTCTTGCGGTTGTCAATCTGCTGCTACTTCCCTTCAAGCATGAGAGCTCGATCTACCAACTCCTGGTAGTTATTGAAATTTGCCACCATCAACTGCATGCTCAGCTCATCATTCAGTCCTTCCAGAAACTTCTCCTTCTTAGCTGCGTCTGTAGCGACGTCATCTGGGGCATAACGTGCTAGCTTACTAAATTCATCCACATACTGGCCAACAGTGTGCCCTCCTTGGCGTAAGTTGCGAAACTCACGCTTCTTCATGGCCATAGCTCCTGCTGAAACATGGGCAGTGCGAAAAGCCTGCTGGAACTGGTCCCATGTCACAGTGTCAATAGGGTAAGTGACTATGAAATTCTCCCACCATGACGCTGCGGGTCCATCAAGCTGAAGTGCGGCAAAACGCACTCTCTCCGCATCTGTGCATCCTGCAGTAGTCAACTCCCTTTCAATTGTGCGGAGCCAATCATCTGCAACAATCGGCTCGGTGCTACTGGAGAATGATGTCTACTACGCAACCTTCTTCTTGTAGATGTTGTTGGGCCTTCAAGTGCAGAGGTTTGTAGGACAGTAGCAAATTTCCCTCAAGTGGATGACCTAAGGTTTATCAATCCGTGGGAGGCGTAGGATGAAGATGGTCTCTCTCAAACCACCTCAAAGTTATTCTTTCCAATCAATCCGTTGGGCTATTCCTATAAGTGTCACAAACAGCCCTAGAGTTCGTACTAGAATAACACCTTAAGACACAAATCAACCAAAACCCTAATGTCACCTAGATACTCCATTGTCACCTCAAGTATCCGTGGGTATGATTATACGATATGCATCACACAATCTCAATTCATCTATTCAAACCAACACATAGAACCTCAAAGAGTGCCCAAAGTTTCTACCGGAGAATCAAGACGAAAACGTGTGCCAACCCCTATGCATAGGTTCATGGGCGGAACCCGCAAGTTGATCACCAAAACATACATCAAGTGAATCACGTGATATCCCATTGTCACCACAGATACGCACGGCAAGACATACATCAAGTGTTCTCAAATCATTAAAGACTCAATCCGATAAGATTACTTCAAAGGGAAAACTCAATCCATTACAAGAGAGTAGAGGGGGAGAAGCAACATAAGATCCAACTATAATAGCAAAGCTCGCGATACATCAAGATCGTGCCAAATCAAGAACACGAGAGAGAGAGAGATCAAACACATAGCTACTGGTACATACCCTCAGCCCCGAGGGTGAACTACTCCCTCCTCTACATGGAGAGCGCCGAGATGATGAAGATGGCCACAGGTGAGGGTTCCCCCCTCCGGCAGGGTGCCGGAACAGGGTCCCGATTGGTTTTTGGTGGCTCTGGAGGTTTTGCGGCGGCGGAACTCCCGATCTATTCTCCGTTCTGGAAGTTTTAGGATACGTGGGTATATATGGGTGAAAGGAGTACGTCGGTGGAGCTTCGGGGGGCCCACGAGGCAGGGGGCGCGCCCTAGGGGGGGCGGCCCCCACCCTCGTGGCCACCTGTGACGCCCGGATAATTAAGCTACAGTAATCCCACGCTAATGATGCCACGTCACCACGGTTACTGTTGTTAACCTCGCGATGATTCGAAACCGTTTCAAAATTTAAATTCAAATTAATGTCAATAATAAAAGTTTTCAAAAATTTAAACAAAAATGTTCGGTGGGTGCCAAATATTGCACTGATAATTATTGTGGAGAAAACATATTTTTAGAAAATGCCTAACTATTTTAAAATGATGTAAAACAGAAAAGAAAATAAATAAAAAGAAAAGAAAATGCAACAGAGAAAACAAACAAAAAAAAGAAAAGAAAGGAGGAACCCCCCTCCCCCCACTGGACCCTGGCCCAAGTGCCCCCCCACTGGACCCTGGCCCAACTGGGCCAAACCCCAGGCCCAGCCGGCCGCCCCACTCCTTATCCACTCCC
>NC_057799.1:649452849-649507332 GCF_018294505.1 Triticum aestivum | reverse complement strand
CCCGCGCCCGTAACCCGTCGCCCGCACCCGTGGACCAAACCCGCAGTGCCCCCTGGGCCACTGCCAGGTGGGCCTCGCCCCCCTGAGCCACTGCCCCCTGGGCCCGAACCCCCCGGCCTATGACAAACGGGGCCCAGCCCACAGAACGAAAAAGATAAAAATAAAATAAAATGAAATGATTAAAAAATAAATAATAGTAAAAATAATAAACTAATTAATAAAAATTAATAAATAAATAAATAAAAAATAAAAATAAAAATAAAAATAAAAAAATAAAAATAAATTTAATTAATTAATTAATTAACTAAATTAATTAAGTTAATTAATCCTGTTTAAATTAATCTAATTGGATAATTAATTAACTAAACAGTAGTTAATTAGGTAACAGCCCCTGACAGGTGGGACCCACCTGTCAGGTTGACCAGGTCAACGGTCAACGTTGACTGCTGACGTCAGCATGACATCATGCTGATGTCATAAATCCATTTTCGAATTAAATTAAATAATTAATTAAATTCCAGAAATTAATAAAATCTTTAGAAAATCATATCTTTTAATCCGTAACTCGGATTAAAATATTTTCAACATGAAAGTTGCTTAGAACGACGAGACGAATCCGGATACGCAGTCCATTCGTCCACCACACCTCCCTAACCTATCGAACTCGCAACTTTCCCCCTCCGGTCAATCTGTCCGAAAATGCAAAACATCGGGAATACTTTCCCGGATGTTCCCCCCTTCGCCGGTACCACCTACTGTCGCGTTAGGACACACCTGGCACTGCTCATTGTCACGTCACGCATCGTCATGTTTATGTTTGCATTGTATTTACTGTTTCTTCCCCCTCTTCTCTCCGGTAGACTACGAGACCGACACTGCTGCTGCCCAGTTCGACATGGAGTTGACGACCCCTCCTACTTGCCAGAGCAACCGGGCAAGCCCCCCTTGATCACCAGATATCGCCTATTCTTCTCTATACTGCTTGCATTAGAGTAGTGTAGCATGTTACTGCTTTCCGATATCCTATCCTGATGCATAGCCTATCCTTGCTACTACTGTTGTTACCTTTACCTGCAATCCTACATGCTTAGTATAGGATGCTAGTTTTCCATCAGTGGCCCTACATTCTTGTCCGTCTGCTGTGCTATACTATCGGGCCGTGATCACCTGGGCGGTGATCACGGGTATATACTTATATACTATATACATGACACATGTGATGACTAAAGTCGGGTCGGCTCGTAGGAGTACCCGCAAGTGGATCTTTGTGGCGGAGCGACAGGGCAGGTTGAGACCGCCTAGGTGAGAGGTGGGCCTGGCCCTGGTCGGCGTTCGCGGATACTTAACACGCTTAACGAGATCTTGGTATTTGATCTGAGTCTGGCCATTTGGTCTATACGCACTAACCATCTACGCGGGAGTAGTTATGGGTATCCCGACGTCGTGGTATCAGCCGAAGCTCTTTTGACGTCAGGGACTGAGTGGCGTGCGCCGCATTGGACCGTAAGCTCGCGCTTGTATTAAGGGGGCTAGGTCTGCTTCCGGCCGCGTACGCAACGTGCAGGTGTGCATAGGGCGATGGGCCCAGACCCCTGCGCGCATAGGTTTAGACCGGCGTGCTGACCTCTCTGTTGAGCCTAGGTGGGGCTGCGACGTGTTGATCTTACGAGGCCGGGCATGACCCTGAAAAGTGTGTCCGGCCAAATGGGATCGAGCGTGTTGGGTTATGTGGTGCACCCCTGCAGGGAAGTTTATCTATTCCAATAGCCGTGTCCCTCGGTAAAAGGACGACCCGGAGTTGTACCTTGACCTTATGACAACTAGAACCGGATACTTAATAAAACACACCCTTCCAAGTGCCAGATACAACCCGGTGATCGCTCTCTAACAGGGCGACGAGGAGGGGATCGCCGGGTAGGATTATGCTATGCGATGCTACTTGGTGAACTTACCATCTACTCTCTTCTACATGCTGCAAGATGGAGGTGGCCAGAAGCGTAGTCTTCGACAGGATTAGCTATCCCCCTCTTATTCTGGCATTCTGCAGTTCAGTCCACCGATATGGCCCTTTACACATATACCCATGCATATGTAGTGTAGCTCCTTGCTTGCGAGTACTTTGGATGAGTACTCACGGTTGCTTTTCTCCCTCTTTCCCCCCTTTCCTTTCCATCTGGTTGTCGCAACCAGATGTTGGAGTCCAGGAGCCAGACGCCACCGTCGACGACGACACCTACGACACTGGAGGTGCCTACTACTACGTGCAACCCGCTGACGACAACCAGGAGTAGTTAGGAGGATCCCAGGCAGGAGGCCTGCGCCTCGTTCGATTTGTATCCCAGTTTGTGCTAGCCTTCTTAAGGCAAACTTGTTTAACTTATGTCTCTACTCAGATATTGTTGCTTCCGCTGACTCGTCTGTGATCGAGCACTTGTATTCGAGCCCTCGAGGCCCCTGGCTTGTATTATGATGCTTGTATGACTTATTTATGTTTTAGAGTTGTGTTGTGATATCTTCCCGTGAGTCCCTGATCTTGATCGTACACATTTACGTGCATGATTAGTGTACGGTCAAATCGGGGGCGTCACACCACCTCCCTCCTTTCCTGACGTGGGGTCCAAGTCCATCAGGTGGCTTTCCTTCCAAAAATAACTTCTCCAGTTGATTTCATTCCGTTTTGACTCCGTTTGATATTCCTTTTCTTTGAAATACTAAAATAGGCAAAAAACAGCAAATCTGGGCTGGGCCTCTGGTTAATAGGTTAGTCCCAAAAGTAATATAAAAGTGGAAAATAAAGCCCAATATTGCCTAAAACAGTAGATAATATAGCATGGAGCAATCAAAAATTATAGATACGTTGGAGACGTATCAAGCATCCCCAAGCTTAATTCCTGCTCGTCCTCCAGTAGGTAAATGATAAAAAAGATAATTTTTGATGTGAAATGCTACTTGGCATAATTTCAACGTAATTCTTCTTAATTGTGGTATGAATATTCAGATCCGAAAGATTCAAGACAAAAGTTTATATTGACATAAAAATAATAATACTTCAAGCATACTAATAAAGCAATTATGTCTTCTCGAAATAACACGGCCAAAGAAAGTTATCCCTACAAAATCATATAGTCTGGCTATGCTCTATCTTCACCACACACAGTATTTAAATCATGCACAACCCCGATGACAAGCCAAGCAATTGTTTCATACTTTTGACATTCTCAAACTTTTTCAATCTTCACGCAATACATGAGCGTGAGCCATGGATATAGCACTATATGTGGAATAGAATGGTGGTTGTGGAGAAGACAAAAAGGGGAAGATAGTCTCACATCAACTAGGCGTATCAACGGGCTATGGAGATGCCCATCAATAGATATCAATGTGAGTGAGTAGGGATTGCCATGCAACGGATGCACTAGAGCTATAAGTATATGAAAGCTCAACAAAAGAAACTAAGTGGGTGTGCATCCAACTCGCTTGCTCACGAAGACCTAGGGCAATTTGAGGAAGCCCATCATTGGAATATACAAGCCAAGTTCTATAATGAAAAATTTCCACTAGTATATGAAAGTGAGAAAATGAGAGACTATCTATCATGAAGATCACGGTGCTACTTTGAAGCACAAGTGTGGTAAAAGGATAGTAGCATTGTCCCTTCTGTCTTTTTCTCTCATTTTTTTATTTGGGCCTTTTTTTGGGCCTTTTCTCTTTTTTGTATGGCCTCTTTTCTTTTATTTTTTTATTTTTCATCCGGAGTCTCATCCCTACTTGTGGGGGAATCATAGTCTCCATCATCCTTTCCTCATTGGGACAATGCTCTAATAATGATGATCATCACACTTTTATTTACTTACAACTCAAGAATTACAACTCAATACTTAGAACAAGATATGACTCTATGAATGCCTCCGGCGGTGTACCGGGATATGCAATGAATCAAGAGTGACATGTATGAAAGAATTATGAACGGTGGCTTTGCCACAAATACAATGTCAACTACATGATCATGCTAAGCAATATGACAATGATGGAGCGTGTCATAATAAATGGAACGGTGGTAAGTTGCATGGCAATATATCTCGGAATGGCTATGGAAAGTGGCTGTTTTGAGGAAGGTATATGGTGGGTGTATGATTCCGGCGAAAGGTGCGCGGTATTAGAGAGGCTAGCAATGGTGGAAGGAAGAAAAGTGCGTATAATCCATGGACTCAACATTAGTCATAAAGAACTCATATACTTATTGAAAAAATCTACAAGTTATCAAAGCAAAGTATTACGCGCATGCTCCTAGGGGGATAGATTGGTAGGAAAAGACCATCGCTCGTCCCCGACCGCCACTCATAAGGAAGACAATCAATAAATAAATCATGCTTCGACTTCATCACATAACGGTTCAGCATACGTGCATGCTACGGGAATCACAAACTTTAACACAAGCATTTCTCAAATTCACAACTACTCAACTAGCATGACTCTAATATCACCATCTTCATATCTCAAAACAATTATCAAGCATCAAACTTCTCATAGTATTCAACACACTCATAAGAATTCTTACAAATCTTGTATGCCTAGCATATTAGGATTATTTAAGCAAATTACCATGCTATTTAAGACTCTCAAAATAATCTAAGTGAAGCATGAGAGATCAATAGTTTCTATTAAACAAATCCACCACCATGCTCTAAAAAGATATAAGTGAAGCACTAGAGCAAACAACAAACTACTCTGAAAGATATAGGTGAAGATCAATGAGTTGTTGTATAATTATACAACTATGTGAAGACTCTCTAACATTTAAGAATTTCAGATCTTGATACTTTATTCAAACAACAAGCAAAACAAAATAAAATGACATGACGCTCCAAGCAAAACACATATCATGTGGTGAATAAAAATATAGCTCCAAGTAAAGTTACCGATGAACGAAGACGAAAGAGGGGATGCCTTACGGGGCATCCCCAAGCTTAGGCGCTTGGTTATCCTTGAATATTACCTTGGGGTGCCTTGGGCATCCCCAAGCTTAGGCTCTTGCCACTCCTTATTCCATAGTCCATCGAATCTTTACCCAAAACTTGAAAACTTCACAACACAAAACTTAACAGAAAACTCGTGAGCTCCGTTAGCGAAAGAAAACAAAACACCACTTAAAGGTACAATAATGAACTCATTCTTTATTTATATTGGTGTTAAACCTACTGTATTACAACTTATCTATGGTTTATAAACTATTTTACTAGCCATAGATTCATCAAAATAAGCAAGCAACACAATGAAAACAGAATCTGTCAAAAACAGAACAGTCTGTAGTAATCTGTAACTAACGCAAACTTCTGGAACTCCAAAAATTCTAAAATAAATTGGTGGACCTGAGGAATTTGTCTAGTAATCATCTTCAAAATAAATCAACTAAATAGCACTTTCCATAAAAAAGTTCTAGCTAATGTCGTGAGCGCTAAAGTTTCTGTTTTTTAGAGCATGATCATAAAGACTTCACCCAAGTCTTCCCAAAGGTTCTACTTGGCACAAACACTAATTAAAACATTAAACCACATCTAAACAGAATCTAGATGGATTACTTATTACTAACAGAACCAAAAAGCAAGAAACTAAAATAAAATTGGGTTGCCTCCCAACAAGCGCTATCGTTTAACGCCCCTAGCTAGGCATGATGATTTCAATGATGCTCACATAAAAGATAAGAATTGAAACATAAAGAGAGCATCATGAAGAATATGACTAGCACATTTAAGTCTAACCCACTTCCTATGCATAGGGATTTTGTGAGCAAACAACTTATGGGAACAATAATCATCTTGCATACGAAGGTAAAATAAGCATAACTTCAAAACTTTAAGCACATAGAGAGGAAACTTGATATTATTGCAATATGTAGAAGCATATGATCCTCTCTCATAATAATCAGTAGCATCATGAATGAATTCAACAATATAACCAGCACCTAAAACATTCTTTTCATGATCTACAAGCATAGAAATTTTATTACTCTCCACATAAGCAAAATTCTTCTCATGAATAATAGTGGGAGCAAACTCAACAAAATAACTATCATGCGATTGAAAATTAAGATCAAGATGACAAGTTTCATGGTTATCATTATTCTTTATAGCATACGTGTCATCACAATAATCATCATAAATAGGAGGCATGCTATCATCATAATAAATTTGCTCATCAAGACTTGGGGGACAAAAAATATCATCTTCATCAAACATAGCATCCCCAAGCTTGTGGCTTTGCATATCATTAGTATCATGGGTATTCAAAGAATTCATACTAACAACATTGCAATCATGCTCATCATTCAAAGATTTAGTGCCAAACATTTTAATGCATTCTTCTTCTAACACTTTGGCACAATTTTCCTTTCCATCATACTCACGAAAGATATTAAAAAGATGAAGCGTATGAGACAAACTCAATTCCATTTTTTTGTAATTTTATTTTATAAACTAAACTAGTGCTAAAACAAGAAACAAAAATATTCGATTGCAAGATCTAAAGATATACCTTCAAGCACTAACCTCCCCGGCAACGGCGCCAGAAAAGAGCTTGATGTCTACTACGCAACCTTCTTCTTGTAGACGTTGTTGGGCCTCCAAGTGCAGAGGTTTGTAGGACAGTAGCAAATTTCCCTCAAGTTGATGACCTAAGGTTTATCAATCCGTGGGAGGCGTAGGATGAAGATGGTCTCTCTCAAACAACCCTGCAACCAAATAACAAAGAGTCTCTTGTGTCCCCAACACACCCAATACAATGGTAAATTGTATAGGTGCACTAGTTCGGCGAAGAGATGGTGATACAAGTGCAATATGGATGGTAGATATGAGTATTTCTAATCTGAAAATATAAAAACAGCAAGGTAACTAATGATAAAAGTGAGCGTAAACGGTATTGCAATGCTAGGAAACAATGCCTAGGGTTCATACTTTCACTAGTGCAAGTTCTCTCAACAATAATAACATAATTGGATCATATAACTATCCCTCAACATGCAACAAAGAGTCACTCCAAAGTCACTAATAGCGGAGAACAAACGAAGAGATTATGGTAGGGTACGAAACCACCTCAAAGTTATTCTTTCCAATCAATCCGTTGGGCTATTCCTATAAGTGTCACAAACAGCCCTAGAGTTCGTACTAGAATAACACCTTAAGACACAAATCAACCAAAACCCTAATGTCACCTAGATACTCCATTATCACCTCAAGTATCCGTGGGTATGATTATACGATATGCATCACACAATCTCAATTCATCTATTCAAACCAACACACAGAACCTCAAAGAGTGCCCCAAAGTTTCTACCGGAGAATCAAGACGAAAACGTGTGCCAACCCCTATGCATAGGTTCATGGGCGGAACCCGCAAGTTGATCACCAAAACATACATCAAGTGAATCACGTGATATCCCATTGTCACCACAGATACGCACAACAAGACATACATCAAGTGTTCTCAAATCATTAAAGACTCAATCCGATAAGATTACTTCAAAGGGAAAACTCAATCCATTACAAGAGAGTAGAGGGGGAGAAGCAACATAAGATCCAACTATAATAGCAAAGCTCGCGATACATCAAGATCGTGCCAAATCAAGAACACGAGAGAGAGAGATCAAACACATAGCTACTGGTACATACCCTCAGTCCCGAGGGTGAACTACTCCCTCCTCGTCATGGAGAGCGCCGGGATGATGAAGATGGCCACAGGTGAGGGTTCCCCCCTCCGGCAGGGTGCCGGAACAGGGTCCCGATTGGTTTTTGGTGGCTCTGGAGGTTTTGCGGCGGCGGAACTCCCGATCTATTCTCCGTTCTGGAAGTTTTAGGATACGTGGGTATATATGGGTGAAAGAAGTACGTCGGTGGAGCTTCGGGGGGCCCACGAGGCAGGGGGCGCGCCCTAGGGGGGGGGCGCCCCCCACCCTCGTGGCCACCTCCCTCCTTTCCCGACGTGGGGTCCAAGTCCATCGGGTGGCTTTCCTTCCAAAAGTAACTTCTCCAGTTGATTTCATTCCGTTTTGACTTCGTTTGATATTCCTTTTCTTCGAAATACTGAAATAGGCAAAAAACAATAAATCTGGGCTGGGCCTCCGGTCAATAGGTTAGTCCCAAAAGTAATATAAAAGTGGAAAATAAAGCCCAATATTGCCCAAAACAGTAGATAATATAGCATGGAGCAATCAAAAATTATAGATACGTTGGAGACGTATCAGAGAACACCGGCGGATTTAGCCTAAGAAAACGGGCTAAGTGATCAACTGGTGGTGGTGGTGGTGGGTTGTTGTTGTCGTTCCCCTGGTTCTGATTCTGGACTAGTATCTGCATCAATGCATTCTGCTGCTGGATCGACTGAGTGAGCTCCGGTGGGAAAGCAAATCCAGTGTCACGTCTCGGAGGCATTTGATGGGTTTAGAGGGGAGAGATTAGAATAGAAAAGAGGTCTAGTGAGAAAGCACTACCCATATGCACACGAGACAAACACAAACATTTCACTCAATCAATCAAACAAGGGCATACAATCGGTCTAGAACTATCGTTACAAAAGTGCTTGGACTATACTATATACATGGTGGAATACTACTACTGATATGGTGGTCGACTAGAAAAATTGATCGGTCGAAGACTCCATGATATCTGCTCTAGCTTCATCAACATAGTCATCATCGCTATCATCAGGGTCCGAGTCGGTGTCGTCGATGATGATGTAGTTCTCCGGGCAAGTGGAATCGTCGTCTTCTCCTCCTGGCGCGGGGTCTCCCATGAACACTCCTAGCTTCCTTGTCAGATCGTCATTCTTCTCCACGAGTATCGTCATTTCCTCCTCATATCCATCGCGCTCCAAATCCATCATGCCTACGCACATCTGGTTCTCCTGGCGACAAATGTGCTGGTTTAACTCCTGGATGAAGGCGGCAATCGATCTATCCTTCCTGGTGCTGACCATCTCCCATTGCTCATCTCGGCGCCCACAAATCTGGTAGATAGTATCCTTGAGATCCCTGTGGTAAACTTCTCCGATGCGTCCCATAGCGATGTGGGCTGCCATGCTCTTTCCTAAACTCCAGGTTGGGGCATCAAAGGAAAACTCTATGGGCTTAGTGACTGGCGTGAATGTTCTTCCAGGAATATGAACTTGAATCATTCAATGCTCCTCTTCTGGTAAGGTGGCGATGTAGGTCCTGGTGAAGCTTGGTATTCCAATATTCAAGTATCTAGTAACTTCCTTCAGGTGTCGTCCAAACGGTGTATCCTCATCCGGTTGAGTGAACTTGATCCTTGCATCCGCCATCCTAAAGAGTAGAAAAAATAGGAGAGGTGTCAGAAATGAGAAGAGAGTAGTGATCTAGGGCTTTAACTTAGTGGTCGTGTCCTACAGTCAGCATGTGCTCTGATACCATCTTTGTAGCGACCAGACCTCAAACAGTCTGATCTCTGTGCATCAGTGTCATCCCTGGATCGGTAATGCTGACACGCATAGTACTTGAAGGATTTATAACAGAGTAGAAATCACACACTTATTACATCGAATGTCTCAAAAGAGAACTTAATACAATAAATATGGCTTAAGGCCATCTAATACGATAACAACGAAAGGCTTGGAAGATAAAGTGAGTCCATCAACTCCAACGGCATCACTGAGTGAAAGACCACGACCTAAGGCACCTTACTCGTCGTCTGAAAAGTCTGCAACATGATACGTTGCAGCCCGAAAACGGGTCAGCACATGGAATATGCTGGCAATGTAACACAAGAGAGTAATGAACAGAGTAAAGCTATCACTACATGCATATTCGGCTGGTGGAGGCTATATGGTTAATAAGTTTTGCGAAAAGCCAATTTTCCCTACAACAAAGGAATATATTTTATTTAACTATCATGGTGGTTGTTAAACATTGAGAAGGTAAACCCCCTCTCAATCCCAATTAAAAATAATCATTAAACCCAATCAAATTATATTAAGAGTGATGAGATCCACATGATAATCCAAGAACTAGATACTCAAGATGTCCATAACCGGGGACACGGCTAACCATGATTAGTTTGTACACTCTGCAGAGGTTTGTGCACTTTTCCCCACAAGACTCGATCTCCTCCATTGGTTTTCTCGCACTACATGATGTTTGAGAAACGGATGACCGAGACACAGCCTTTCCGAAGAGGTCCCCTTAACCGATAGATAGGCCGGTACACCTACAATCCCCTACATCTGCTAGCCCATCATGGAAAGGTTCCCCACAACTTACTCAACTATGCCAGAACCCATAATGGCATGTGGCTGCACACGGAAGTTTCTAGCATGAATAATCTTATGATCCCTTTGAGCCTGGGTGGCAGTCCATAGGAGAATCACACGGTACCCCGGGATTTCCAAAAATACAGGCAATCACTGGAATTCCCCAGGTGCCTCAGTCCACCCAGATGTGTATTAAAGTTGTCACCTTAAGTTAACCATTAATTAACAATCTCACATCTGTCAGGAATACTCTCAAACCCAAACCACGTCTACGAGCATAGCATAGCAATATAAGCAACGTAGAAGTAACTCCCAGGATTTGATAATAAACAGGTGAATAGGTACTACCTCATCTACTTCCCAATCCCACAATTTAAATCAGATCCTAACCATGCAATTGTTTGAGGTTTGATCTAATGCAATAAAACTGGGTAGTAAAGAGATATGATCAAAGTGTTACTTGCCTTGCTGATGATCCGTGAAACCTAGAGACTCGTAGTAGCACGCTTCGCACTCCGGGTACTCTATCGCAAACAAACAAGCATACAATAAGCAATTAAACAAAGAAAGCATGGGTAAAACTCAAATAAAAGATCTAACCAGAAAGTTCAACTTAAGAACTCCGGTTTGCAAAAAGAATCAAATCAAACGAAGCAACAAAACTCAAACTGCGAAAGAAACAAGCTCCGATTACTAATCTGGACTTAAGTCAAATTTTACTGTAGCAAAAACTTGTTTAAGTTGATTAAACAGAAAGAGGCCTTCGGGACAAAACTCTAGGCGCTTGAATCGCCTGATTCCGATAAACGAGCGAAAAGTTATACTAGAACGAAGGTCAGGGCAGAAATCGCGATCGAAAATAATCGCGGAAAATCCCTGGAAAAAGAAAAACTGACGAACAGGCTAACGAATGAACGTTCGCTGTCTGCGGCTAACGAGTGAACACCGTTCGTTAAAACGAACGTACGGACGAACGTCCGCTAAATAAATAAACCGAAAAAACTAAAACCGATCTAATCTAAAAAAAATACTAGGGTTTAAATAAAAACCGGATCGTTTTTTACCTAAACCGAAAAAACCGGCGGCGAAACGGATCGGATCGGAACGGCGGCTCCGGCGGAGCGAGGTGGGGCTGCGGGGTGGCGGCGACGACGGGGTGGTGCGGCGCGGCGGCGGGGAAGTGTGGCGGTGGCGCGGGGCGACGCTAGCGGCAGCGGCGGCGCAAGAGAGGCGGCGGCGCGGTGGCTTGGCGGCGGTGGCTGCGGGCGCTGCTGCTTCTGCGGCTTGGGTGGCGATGTGGGGCGGCGGCGGCGGGTATTAGGGGGAAGGGGCGGGGTCGGCTTGGGGGAGGGGCAATCCGAGGCGGCGGCGGTCTCCCGGACTCCGGCAGAGTCCGTTGCGGGCACGGGGCGCGCGAGGGAGGCGGTGGCGCGGGGTTGGGCAGCCGGCTTGGCTTGGCTTCGGCCCAGTCGGGCGCTGACTTTTTTAAATAATGTTCCGCCAAAAATAAATCCTAGAAAAATAAATGAAAATCTAAAAATACCAAAACAAATTTTCGCTGTCTAAATAAAATATTTAGAACAAGATGGACATTTTCTTGGCCCTAAAATGCAATTTTGAAAACATGCAATTTTTCTAATGCAAATAAAATTGCAATAAAATCCAAATAAAACATTTATTTGATCTATTTTGGAGAATTCATTTTAGCTCCTCTCATATATTTTTATTTTAGAAATATTAGGAAGGAAAAATAATCAAAACCAAATGATCCTCTTTTCAAAATTTGAGAAAACTCAAATATGAAAATAACGAAATCCCCAACTCTCTCCGGGGGTCGTTGAGTTGCGTGGAATTTATACGATCAAGCCAAAAAAGCAATAAAATATGATATGCAATGATGACCTAATGTATAACATTCCAAATTGAAAATTTGGGATGTTACAATTGATGACTACTCCATCTCACGTGATGATGGGACATGGTTTAGT
Source organism: Triticum aestivum (assembly GCF_018294505.1). Taxonomy (NCBI): domain Eukaryota; kingdom Viridiplantae; phylum Streptophyta; class Magnoliopsida; order Poales; family Poaceae; genus Triticum; species Triticum aestivum. The sequence continues at coordinate 649,495,087 of NC_057799.1, read as the reverse complement.
TGATTTGGATCACGTATTATTTAGATGACTTGAGGGATGTCTATCTAAGTGGGAGTTCTCAAGTAATATGATTAATTGAACTTAATTTATCATGAACTTAGTCCTAATAGTATTTGCAAATCTATATTGTAGATCAATAGCTCACGATATAGCTCCATTATTTTGATATGTTCCTAGAGAAAACTAAGTTGAAAGATGATAGTAGCAATGATGCGGACTGGGTCCGTGATCTGAGGATTATCCTCATTGCTGCACAGAAGAATTATGTCCTTGATGCACCGCTAGGTGTCAGACCTATTGTAGGAGCAGATGCAGACGTTATGAATGTTTGACAAGCTCGGTATGATGACTACTTGATAGTTTAGTGCACCATGCTTTACGGCTTAGAACCGGGACTTACAAAATGTTTTGAACACCATGGAGCATATGAGATGTTCCAAGAGCTGAAAATGATATTTCAGACTCATGCTCGCGGTAAGAGGTATGAGACCTCTGACAAGTACTTTGCCTACAAGATGGAGGAGAATAGCTCAGCTAGTGAGCATGTGCTCAGAATGTCTGGGTACTACAATCGCTTGAATCAAGTGGGAGTTAATCTTCCAGATAAGATAGTGATTGACAGTGTTCTCTAGCCACTATTACCAAGTTACTAGAACTTCGTAATGAACTATAATATGCAAGGGATGACGAAAACGATTCCCAAGTTCTTCGCGATGCTGAAATCGGCGAAGGTAGAAATCAAGAAATAGCATCAAGTGTTGATAGTTAACAACACCACTAGTTTCAAGAAAAAGGGCAAGGGAAAGAAAGGGAACTTCAAGAAGAATGGCAAGCAAGTCGCCACCCCCGTGAAGAAGCCCAAAGCTAGACCCAAACCTGAAACTGAGTGCTTCTAGTGCAAAGGAAATGGTCACTGGAAGCGGAACTACCCCAAATACTCGACGGATAAGAAGGATGGCAAAGTGAACAAAAGTATATTTGATATACATGTTATTGATGTGTACCTTACTAGTGTTTGTAGTAGCACCTGGGTATTCGATATCGGTTCAGTTGCTAAGATTAGTAACTCGAAATAGGAGTTGCAGAGACTAGTTAAGTGTGAGGTGACGATGTGTGTTGGAAGTGATTCCAGGGTTGATACGATCACCATCCCACACTCCTTCTACCTTCGGGATTAGTGTTGAACCTAATTAATAAATGTTATTTGGTGCTTGCGTTGAGTATGAATATGATTAGATCATGTTTTTTTACAACGGCTATTCATTAAGTTAGAGAATATTTGTTGTTCTACTTATATGAATAAAACCTTCTATGGTCATACACCCAATGTGAATGGTTTATTGAATCTCGATCGTAGTGATTTACATATTCATAATATTGATGCCAAAAGAGGCAAAGTTGATAATGATAGTGCAACATATTTGTGGCACTGCCGTTTAGGTCATATTGGTATAAAGCGCAAGAAGAAACTCCATGCAGATGGGCTTTCGGAATCACTTGATTATGAATCATTTGATACTTGCGAACCATGCCTCATGGGGAAGATGACTAAAACTCCGTTCTCCGGAACAATGGAGCAAGCTAATGACTCATTGGAAATAATATATACCGATGTATGCGGTCCGATGAGTATTGAAGCTCGCGGCGGGTATCATTCTTTTCTGACCTTCACAGACGATTTGAGCAGATATAGGTATATCTACTTAATGATACACAAGTCTAAAACATTTGAAAAGTTCAAATAATTTCAGAGTGAAGTGGAGAATCATCGTAACAAGAAAATAAAGTTTCTATGATCTGATCGCGGAGGCGAATATCTGAGTTACGAGTTTGTCCTTCATCTAAAACAATGTGGAATAGTTTCACAACTCACGCCACCTGGAACACCACATCGTGATGGTGTGTCCGAACATCGTAACCATACTTTATTAGATATGGTGCGTTCTATGATGTCTCTTACCGATTTACCACTATTTTTGGGGTTATGCATTAGGGACAGCCACATTCACGTTAAATAGGGCACCATCTAAATCCGTTGAGATGACACCGTATGAACTGTGGTTTGGCAAGAAACTTAAGTTTTCATTTCTTAAAAGTTTGGGGATGCGACGCTTATGTCAAAAGGCTTCAGCCTGATAAGTTCGAACCCAAAGCGGAGAAGTGCGTCTTCGTAGGATACCCAAAAGAAACTATTGGCTATACCTTCTACCACATATCCAAAGGCAAAATCTTTGTTGCTAAGAATGGGTCCTTTCTAGAGAAGGAGTTTCTCTCGTAAGAAGTGAGTGGGAGGAAAGTAGAACTCGATGAGGTAATTGTACCTTCTCTCAATTTGGAAAGTAGCACATCAGAGAAATCCGTTCCCGTGATTCCTACACCAACTAGAGAGGAAGCTAATGATGATGATGATCAAACTTCAAATCAAGTTACTACTGGACCTCGTAGGTCGAACAGAGCACGTTTTGCACCAGAGTGGTATGGTAACCCTGTTCTGGAAGTCATGTTACTAGACCATGACGAACCTACAAACTATGAAGAAGCTATGATGAGCCCAGATTCCGATAAATGGCTTGAGGCCATGAAATCTGAGATAGGATCCATGTATGAGAACAAAGTGTGGACTTTGGTGGACTTGCCCGATGACCAGCGAGCGATAAATAATAAATGGATCTTCAAGATGAAGACTGACGCTGATGGTAATGTTACTGTCTACAAAGCTCGACTTGTCGCAAAAGGTTTTCGACAAGTTCAAGGAGTTGACTACGATGAGACTTTCTCACCTGTAGCGATGCTTAAGTCTGTCCAAATCATGTTAGCAATTGCCGCATTTTATGAAATCTGGCAAATGGATGTCAAAACTGCATTTCTTAATGGATTTCTTAAAGAAGAGTTGTATATGATGCAACCAGAATGTTTTGTCGATCCTAAAGGTGCTAACAAAGTGTGCAAGCTCAAGCGATCCATCTATGGACTGGTGCAAGCATCTCGGAGTTGGAATATACGCTTTGATGAGGTGATCAAAGCATATGGTTTTATACAAACTTTCGGCGAAGCCTGTATTTACAAGAAAGTGAGTGGGAGCTCTGTAGCATTTCTAATATTATATGTGGATGACATATTCTTGATTGGAAATGATGTAGAATTTCTGGATAGCATAAAATGTTACTTGAATAAGAGTTTTTCAATGAAAGACCTTAGTGAAGCTGCTTATATATTAGGCATCAGGAGCTATAGAGATAGATCAAGATGCTTAATAGGACTTTCACAAAGCACATACCTTGACAAAGTTTTGAAGAAGTTCAAAATGGATCAGTCAAAGAATGGGTTCTTGCCTGTGTTAGAAGGTGTGAAGTTGAGTCAGACTCAATGCCCGACCAATGCAGAAGATAGAGAGATAATGAAAGTCATTCCCTATGCCTTAGCCATAGGTTCTATAAAGTATGCTATGCTGTGTACCTTGCCATGAGTTTGGCAAGGGGGTACAATAGTGATCTAGGAGTAGATCACTGGACAACGGTCAAAATTATCCTTAGTTACCTAAGAGGACTAAGGAAATGTTTCTCGGTAATGGAGGTGACAAAGAGTTCGTCATAAAGTGTTACGTCGATACAAGTTTTGACACTGATCTGGATGACTCTGAGTCTCAATCGGGATACATATTGAAAGTGGAGCAATTAGCTAGAGTAGCTCTGTGCAAAGCATTGTAGACATAGAAATTTGCAAAATACATACGGATCTGAATGTGACAGACCCGTTGACTAAGCCTCTCTCACAAGCAATACATGATCAGACCTTAGTACTCTTTGGGTGTTAATCACATGGCGATGTCAACTAGATTATTGACTCTAGTAAACTCTTTGGGTGTTAGTCACATGGCGATGTGAACTATGGGTGTTAATCACATAGCGATGTGAACTAGATTATTGACTCTAGTGCAAGTGGGAGACTAATGTTGTGACGCCCGGATAATTAGACTACAGTGTTCCCACGTTAATGATGCCACATCACCACGATTACTGTTGATAATCTCGTGTTAGTTCAAAACGATTCAAATTCAAATTTGAGTTAATGGCAAACATCAAAAGTTTTCAAACGTTAAAACTAAAATGTTCGGTTTGCGGAAAATAATCCATACATTAATTTTGTGAAGTAACCACACTTTTACAAAATGTTTAAATATTCTCAAATAAATAAAACAGTAACAAAAACAGATAATTAAATGCCTTTTTCAATTAGTAAAATATTTATTTAATTGCCCGAACTAATGGGGCAGTGACATATTTGTAAAACTAAATTAGGAACTAATTTAGTATTTTATCTAAACTATAGCAATGTGAAAGAAAAATAATATAGAAAAGAATAAATAAAAAGAAAATAAAATAAACAAAACAAAATAAAAGAACCCAACCCCCCAACTGGGCCTCGGCCCAGCAGGGTACCAGGCTGCCAGGCCGGCCCAGCTGTGCCCTCCACTAACCCCCTGGGCACCCGAAACCCTAGCCCCGCTCCCCCACCTATCCCTCGACCTGCCTCTCCCTCTGCCTCGCCCCCCGATCCAGATCGGGATCGGGCCGACGACCGCGCCCGGACGCGGCGCCCCGACCCCATCGCCGCTCGTCATCGAACGCGCCCGAGGCCACCGCACCACCCAGCGCCAGCTGCCGTTATCGACCACCACTGCCTCGACCCCGTCGTCGTTCATCGCGGCGCATCATCCCCATCCTTCTAACAGCCGCAGCGCCACATCGCCCGCACCCGCTAACGACCCGCCCCGGATGGCCTATGGGCCAATGACAGCCGGGGCCCACACCCCTAAAAATAATAAAAAGGGAAAATATAAATTAAATAATTAAATTAATTAATTAAATCAAATTAACTAATTAACTTTGATTAACTAACCTAATCACGTAGTTAAGCTACTTAACTCTGATTAGTCAAACTCTGTCAATGACAAACGAGACCCACACGTCCGTTGACCTAGTTAACCGAGGGTTGACTAATGACATCACCCTGACATCATGCTGACGTCATAATTACATTTTCTAATTAAATAAATTCTGTTAATTCTAAAAATGAATTAAATCTTTAAAAATTAATATAAAATAATCCGTAACTCGGATGAAAATGTTTTATACATGAAAGTTGCTCAGAACGACGAGACGCTTCCGGATACGCAGCCCGTTCGTCCGCTACACATCCCTAGCATAGAAAACACACAACTTTCCCTCTCCGGTTCATATGTCCGAAAAAGCGAAACACCAGGGATACTTTCCCCGATGTTCCCCCCCCCTTCATCGGTATCACCTCCTACCGCGTTAGGGCATACCTAGCACCGCGTATTGCCTCGTTATGTTTTGTGATGCTTTGTTTGCTCCGTATTTACTGTTTCTTCCCCCCTCTTCTTCCCCGGTAGATCCCGAGACCGGCCCTGATGCCACCGAGTACGACTACGTCACCGACAGACCTTCTTGCTGTACAATAAAGCTTCCAGGCAAGCCCCCCCTTGATCACCAGATATCGCCTATTCTTCTCTATACTGCTTGCATTAGAGTAGTGTAGGCATGTTACTGATTTCGGTTAATCCTATTCTGCTGCATAGCCTGTCATTGTTACTACAGTTGTTACCCTTACCTGCCATCCTAAATGCTTAGTATAGGATGCTACTATTCCATCAGTGGCCCTACATTTTTTCTGTTTTCCATGCTATACTACTGGGCCGTGATCACCTCGGGAGGTGATCACGGGCATATGCTATCTACTTTATACTGCTACATTACTTATGATACTGTTCGGAGATGGGGGCTGAAGGGGTAGGTGGCTCCATCCCGGTAGAGGTGGGCCTGGGTTCCCGACGGCCCCCGACTGTTACTTTGTGGCGGAGCGACATGGCAGGTTGAGACCACCTAGGAGAGAGGTGGGCCTGGCCCTGGTCGGCGTCCGCGGTTACATCATTAACACGCTTAACGAGATCTTGGTATTTGATCTGAGCCTGGCCATTTGGTCTATACGCACTAACCAACTACGTGGGAAAGATATGGGCACTCGGCGTCGTGGTATCAGCCGAAGCCTTCTTGACGTTAGCGACTGAGCGGCGCGCGCCGGATTGGACTGGAACGCCTTCTAGGCTAGGTCTGCTTCCGGCCGCCCACGCAACGTGCAGATGTGCTAAGGGCGATGGGCCCAGACCCCTGTGCGCTTTGGTTTAGACCGGCGTGCTGACCTCTCTGTTGGCCTAGGTGGGGCTGCGACATGTTGATCTTCCGAGGCCGGGCATGACCCAGGAAAGTGTGTCCGGCCAAATGGGATCAAGCGTGTTGGGTTATGTGGTGCACCCCTGCAGGGAAGTTTATCTATTCGAATAGCCGTGATCTTCGGTAACAGGACGACTTGGAGTTGTACCTTGACCTTATGACAACTAGAACTGGATACTTAATAAAACACACCCTTCCAAGTGCCAGGCATAACCCGGTGTTCGCTCTCTAACAGGGCAACGAGGAGGGGATCGCCGGGTATGATTATGCTATGCGATGCTACTTGGTGAACTTACCATCTACTCTCTTCTACATGCTGCAAGATGGAGGTGGCCAGAAGCGTAGTCTTCGACAGGATTAGCTATCCCCCTCCTATTCTGGCATTCTGCAGTTCAGTCCACCGATATTGCCCTTTACACATATACCCATGCATATGTAGTGTAGCTCCTTGCTTGCGAGTACTTTGGATGAGTTCTCACGGTTGCTTTCTCCCCCTTTTCCCCTTTCCCTTCTACCTGGTTGTCGCAACCAGATGCCGGAGCCCAGGAGCCAGACGCCACCGTCGATGACGACTCCTACTACACTGGAGGTGCCTAATACTACATGCAGGCCGCTGACGACGACCAGGAGTAGTTTAGGAGGATCCCAGGCAGGAGTCCTGTGCCTCTTTTGATCTATATCCCAGTTTGTGCTAGCCTTCTTAAGGCAAACTTGTTTAACTTATGTCTGTACTCAGATATTGTTGCTTCCGCTGACTCGTCTATGATCGAGCACTTGTATTCGAGCCCTCGAGGCCCCTGGCTTGGATTATGATGCTTGTATGACTTATTTTTTTTAGAGTTGTGTTGTGATGTCTTCCCGTGAGTCCCTGATCTTGATCATACACGTTTGCGTGTATGATTAGTGTACGATCGAATCGGGGGCGTCACAAGTTGGTATCAGAGCCGACTGCCTGTAGGAATCCCCTTCCGAACTCCTTGGCCGAAGTTGAGTCTAGTCATTATTAGGATCTTTTATTCCTCGACCTATACTCTGGGACTCTGATCTCTCTTCTATTCGGGTTAAATGGTTTTGCTAACTCTAACTCTAGGTTCTCGTAAATACTTTCTCCTGGAGAGCCCTTCATTCCAGATGATGGCCTGCTTCACCAGAAGATTCCGAAGATACTCTCCGATATTCTTTCGAGACTTTGGGACCACCGCTTTTGCTATTCCCGACCACCGAAAATTCCTTAAGGATAACTACTTACACTTGTCGTTCATACCTTCGTACCCAGTTGCCCTTGTTATTACTTGATACCCTGAAAAATTCTCTGATATTCTGAGAATTCTTCGTGTCTACTACTTTGCAGCTCTTTTCCGCATTAATACCCATACGGGTAATTTCTCGCACTATTCGAGTATCAGCTCGTCCCCAGTTGATTCAACTAATTCACAAAAATCTTTGAAATGCTATTTGAACTTCCGAAAATCCCAAGCAGCCTATTGCTCTTGAAATTCTTGCTTGCTTGCATTATGGTTAATCCCATAAGTCTCGTAATCATATTGGCATCCTTTGTCATTATCATTTTGACTCCGTTGATTCAATATGTTGCGGTTGCTCGCAATCCTCAACCGAATCGAAGAATTCACCCTTCCGACTCAGACGCCAATTCTAGACAGGAGCTGGTTCTCGACCAATCAAATTGCCGTTGATTGTATCCCTAAGGCTATTCAACTTATCCATCCCTAATCAGAGCGTTGCTTCTGATCCCTTGAATTAGAAATCATAATTCTTTTGCATTTGTGCTTTGAATTAGTCAGTTGCTTCTATAATCCAATGCCTGTGCATTGTTTCTTTCGCCGGTTGTGTGGCGATACTCACATAATTGCCGTTACGGACCATCAGGTCATTTGTTGAACTATCATCCGACAGTGTCCGTTGTACACAAAAACCTCGAGAAGTTCTTTCCCTAATACATAATGCCATTGATAAATCCTATTCTCTGATTTGGCCAACCATGCTCTGCTTGGAGCTGGTGATATTTACTATTGTAGCTGATGGTATATGTTCCTAAGATGCCCCGATGGGTTGAACCAACACCTTCCCTAATCCGTGTGAACCCGAAAGATTCCACGGGTCATACTTATCTAGTATTGCGCCAGGTAGAACTTCCAACAAGTAATGTCATTTTTGAAATACGAGAGGTGAATGGAAGGTTATGCATTGAGGAAGTGGGAGTCGACCTTGAACCTTTGTGTTCATGCCCATGGACACGATGTAGATCCTATCATGGAAGCTTCTTGTAATAATAACTATTTCCTTGATATAATATCCTTTGGTATCGGTGAATTGATCCTTTGCAATCGTGGTTCCGACCATATGTTCTTCTTTGATCCCATTTCTTGGGCAAGTTTAAGCACTTGTCCTCTGCAAAGCAATACCCAGTCCAACCTCTACTTTGGTCTGTCGTCGAGTATTACCCCTGGTATCTCGAGGATATCATACCATTGCACTACATTACCCTATCTTTTGATGGAGTACTACCTTACCCTGTCTTTGTCACTTCATGCTTCTGGGTTGTTTGTCAACCGAGAACACCGATAAGTGAATCGATTCAGCACTCCGATTCAATAACTCTAAGTAATTTTCGTTGCTTACGAGTTCAATAATACTTTAAGTCATTCCTAGTCTGATCAGCTATATCATCATCATACTAATTTTTTAACTGTGCTACCTGGTCCTTCTTCCCGGAGCACAATTTTTGATGATGAGCTAAGCTTACGTCGATCTTCCTCGTCATATCATTTGTCCTTGAACAACAAGCTTGATTTCGAGTTTGTGTCATACCCATGGTTTCAATAACTTTTTGTTTCATCATTCCGTTGACTTGATGTCATCGCCGATCGGTTACATCTTCTTGAAACCTCTCGACAAATGTGTCATGATCATCATCAACATTCTGAGGTCGTCCAAGATATCAATTGAATTCATGATGAGAAATAACATCCTTGCCCTCGATGATTGGTGCTATCATCAACCACTTTGTTGCCTTCCGTTCAACACAAACTTGTTTGTGTTTTGTGTATACCTTGGGATCCTTGCTATCCAGCATTTGTTCTCCTTTACCTTGGAGTATTACCATCTTTTGTTTCAAGAATGTTGTGAGAGTTTCACCACCTCTTAGGAAATTCTTGATGCAGTAATACTTCTCGCCATCTCCGTTCATATCTTGGTCCCGTGTTGTTTCTAACTGGATTACCAACCATTGAACATGAGGTGTGAATTCAAAACTTCTAGCAACCCTAATGCTTTGAAGTGAATGATCGATAGTTTCATTCTAATTCTTTTGTTCATTAAGTCACCATTCTAACATTGTTCGTGCGACCCAGCCATATTTCGGGTGCACCTGTCAACCAATGTTTAATTGTGGATGTTTTCCTCGAATATACATCATTATATCATTTGATCTGACAATTGTTATCTCCTTGTTCACATAGTTGTGGAAATCCATCTTTTGTTAATCTCGATAAATTGTCGTTGAGTCCATCGGCCCCATCCTCTTCCTCTCCTTGGATACTGGTGAACTCTTGTTTTGGAACTCGCTTCCATAGTTCATTTCCCCGAGAATCTTACAATGTCATCTCGACAATTTGTGTCGCACCTTTCTCTTCTCAGGCATCCTGACTCTGAGGTATCCTGACACCAATCAGATCTGAATCTCGGTCAGATATGATGATGGTTGGAACATATTTCCAAGAGTTATAACATTGGTCTTTATATGACCCGGTAAGGTGATGTCATGCCTAACACACCTGGCCGAAGGGCCTATTGTTATAGTTTCCTTTTTAGCAAGCTTAGCGATTCTTCCATGAGGAAATCGTAAGACTTATTTTATAAGTTGTTCCTGATGGATCCTTTGTGTATCCAAAGTCCGACCTTTGCTTGAAGACCATGTCAATGCTATCTCAAAGCATGTCTGTGGTACTCCGATCTTCAATAAGAACATTTGAAGCACCATGCTAAATTTTCTTTATCAATTATCCAAACACCGTTGTATGGCTAATATCATGAGATTCCCCCCTTACCTAAATGGTTTTCTACTTTGTATCCTGTCATGGATATCATGTTCTGTTTGTCCTTGGAAAGGATATACCCCTGAAATATGTGTTTAAACACATTTTCTTTCCGTCGTTCTGTTTAATCTGATAATCATATTTTCCTTTCCATTGGTTGGTTTAACGTTTCTTGTGATCTATATGATCTAAGCAGTAATATTCTCTTGCTTATGTAAACACCTCGGTGTACAATTCTGTCAGCAAGACCCTGTTGCTATTGTTGATGACATTCCGGTAGCCACCGATGGACGAGAACTTTGCCTATTGGTCCGCCTCGTTCAACGAGCAGAAAAGGGTTCTCTTCGTCCCTCGCCCTTGGTACCGACGTTGTTGCCGACGTAATCGACAGGCTACCCTCTGACTTGCCTTGCTATCATGACCATGCAAGACGTCTCCGCCCTTCCTACTTTTGACCCACATGGTGGGCCCATAACCCACAGTTCCACGGGATCAAAACCTGACTCTCCTGTACAACCCTGATTCTAATGGTTATTCCTCACGCTTGGCTTCGAATTTAATTCACGGGCCACCTCTATTATGGTGTCAGACGCAATACTTACTCTCGCTGCTCTGAACCCCTTTCTCACTATGGTTCAAACTTCGAGCAACTATCTATCCGCTTGGAACCTCTTATTGTACCTTCGTACCTTACTATCGATGTATTTTATATGTTCAACTCGAGAGATACTCTTATGCTCATTCATGGGTTAACCCAGGTTGTTTCCCTCATAAGCATTCTGTCGTAGCCGAGCTGCCCCTTACCTATTCGTAAGTCCGTTGGAGTTTCCGAAGAAAAGGACGACTACTCCATGATGACCCGAAGAAGAGAAATGAAGACGTCACTGTAATGGATTGACCTCTTTGAGAAGAGCAACCAAGGCCGAGAAGATCCGTTAGAATTTCGTAACTAGACCTTCCCCCTCTTCTCTAACTCTTAAATCTCGGGACGAGATTTCTTGTAGTGGAGGAGATTTGTGACGCCCGGATAATTAGACTACAGTGTTCCCACGTTAATGATGCCACATCACCACGATTACTGTTGATAATCTCGCGTTAGTTCAAAACGATTCAAATTCAAATTTGAGTTAATGGCAAACATCAAAAGTTTTCAAACGTTAAAACTAAAATGTTCGGTTTGCGGAAAATAATCCATACATTAATTTGGTGAAGTAACCACACTTTTACAAAATGTTTAAATATTCTCAAATAAATAAAACAGTAACAAAAACATATAATTAAATGCCTTTTTCAATTAGTAAAATATTTATTTAATTGCCCGAACTAATGGGGCAGTGCCATATTTGTAAAACTAAATTAGGAACTAATTTAGTATTTTATCTAAACTATAGCAATGTGAAACTAAAATAATATAGAAAAGAATAAATAAAAAGAAAATAAAATAAACAAAACAAAAGAAAAGAACCCCCCCAACTGGGCCTCGGCCCAGCAGGGGACCAGGCTGCCAGGCCGGCCCAGCTGTGCCTTCTACTAACCCCCCTAGGCACCCGAAACCCTAGCCCCGCTCCCCCACCTATCCCTCGACCTGCCTCTCCCTCTGCCTCGCCCCCCGATCCAGATCGGGATCGGGCCGATGACCGCGCCCGGACGCGGTGCCCCGACCCCATCGCCGCTAGTCATCGACCGCGCCTGAGGCCACCGCACCACCCAGCGCCAGCTGCCGTTACCGACCACCACTGCCTCGACCCCATCGTCGTTCGTCACCGCGCATCGTCCCCATCCTCCTCCTCGCAGGACTGCTCATCCTCGCCCGTCCCGCTGCCGCAGACCGCGGCGGCTTCTTCGCCCGCAGAGCCACCCGCCGTCGGCTGCGGCTGCAACCGCGCCTGCTCCGGCCCTGCAGTCGCCGCCTCACGCACGCGCTCGCGCCGCCCGCTCGACTCTCGTGCCACCGCGGCTAACCCCGCACGCTGCCCGTGCTGCTGGCCCGGCCCCGCACTGGCCGCGCCACCCCCGCTTCGCCCCTCACCACGGGCCCCAGGCCACCGGCATCCCCCTGCTCCGGTGCCCTGCCAGGTTCGGGCGCCCGCAGCGCCACACCGCCCGCACCTTCTAACGACCCGCCCCGGATGGCCTATGGGCCAATGACAGTCGGGGCCCACGCCCCTAAAAAAATAAAAAGGTAAAATAATAATTAAATAATTAAATTAATTAATTAAATCAAATTAACTAATTAACTTTGATTAACTAACCTAATCACGTAGTTAAGCTACTTAACTCTGATCAGTTAAACTCTGTCAATGACAAACGGGACCCACACGTCCGTTGACCTAGTTAACAGAGGGTTGACTGCTGACATCACCTTGACATCATGCTGACGTCATAATTACATTTTCTAATTAAATAAATTCTGTTAATTCTAAAAATGAATTAAATCTTTAAAAATTAATATAAAATAATCCGTAACTCGGATGAAAATGTTTTATACATGAAAGTTGCTCAGAACGACGAGATGCTTCCGGATACGCAGCCCGTTCGTCCGCTACACATCCCTAGCATAGCAAACACGCAACTTTCCCCCTCCGGTTCATCTGTCCGAAAACGCGAAACACCGGGGATACTTTCCCGGATGTTTCCCCCCTTCGTCGGTATCACCTCCTACCGTGTTAGGGCATACCTAGCACCACATATTGCCTCGTTATGTTTTGTGATGCTTTGTTTGCTCCGTATTTACTGTTTCTTCCCCCCTCTTCTTCCCCGGTAGACTCCGAGACCGACGCTGATGTCAGCGAGTATGACTACGTCACCGAGGATCCTTCTTCCTGTACAACAAAGCTTCCAGGCAAGCCCCCCCCCTTGATCACCAGATATCGCCTATTCTTCTCTATACTGCTTGCATTAGAGTAGTGTAGCATGTTACTGATTTCGGTTAATCCTATTCTGCTGCATAGCCTGTCATTGTTACTACAGTTGTTACCCTTACCTGCCATCCTAAATGCTTAGTATAGGATGCTACTATTCCATCAGTGGCCCTACATTCTTGTCCGTTTGCCATACTATACTACTGGGCCGTGATCACCTCGGGAGGTGATCACGGGCATATGCTATCTACTTTATACTGTTACATTACTTATGATACTGTTCGGAGATGGGGGCTGAAGGGGCAGGTGGCTCCATCCCGGTAGAAGTGGGCCTGGGTTCCCGATGGCCCCCGACAGTTACTTTGTGGCGGAGCGATAGGGCAGGTTGAGACCAGCTAGGAGAGAGGTGGGCCTGGCCCTGGTCGGCGTCCGCGATTACATCATTAACACGCTTAACGAGATCTTGGCATTTGATCTGAGTCTGGCCATTTGGTCTATACGCACTAACAACTACATGGGAAAGATATGGGTACTCGGCGTTGTGGTATCAGCCGAAGCCTTCTTGACGTCAGCGACTGAGCAGCGCGCGCCGGATTGGACTGGAACGCCTTCTAGGCTAGGTCTGCTTCCGGCCGCCCACGTAACGTGCAGGTGTGCTAAGGGCGATGGGCCCAGTCCCCTGTGCGCTTAGGTTTAGACTGGCGTGCTGACCTCTCTGTTGGCCTAGGTGGGGCTGCGACGTGTTGATCTTCCGAGGCCGGGCATGACCCAGGAAAGTGTGTCCGGCCAAATGGGATCAAGCGTGTTGGGTTATGTGGTGCACCCCTGCAGGGAAGTTTATCTATTCCAATAGCCGTGATCTTCGGTAACAGGACGACTTGGAGTTGTACCTTGACCTTATGACAACTAGAACTGGATACTTAATAAAACACACCCTTCCAAGTGCCAGGTATAACCCGGTGATCGCTCTCTAACAGGGCAACGAGGAGGGGATCGCCGGGTATGATTATGCTATGCGATGCTACTTGGTGAACTTACCATCTACTCTCTTCTACATGCTGCAAGATGGAGGTGGCCAGAAGCGTAGACTTCGACAGGATTAGCTATCCCCCTCCTATTCTGGCATTCTGCAGTTCAGTCCACCGATATGGCCCTTTACACATATACCCATGCATATGTAGTGTAGCTCCTTGCTTGCGAGTACTTTGGATGAGTACTCATGGTTGCTTTATCCCCCTTTTCCCCCTTTCCCTTCTACCTAGTTGTCGCAACCAGATGCCGGAGCCCAGGAGCCAGACGCCACCGTCGATGACGAGTCCTACTACACTGGAGGTGCCTACTACTACGTGCAGGCCGCTGACGACGACCAGGAGTAGTTTAGGAGGATCCCAGGCAGGAGGCCTGCGCCTCTTTCGATCTGTATCCCAGTTTGTGCTAGCCTTCTTAAGGCAAACTTGTTTAACTTATGTCTGTACTCAGATATTGTTGCTTCCGCTGACTCGTTTATGATCGAGCACTTGTATTCGAGCCCTCGAGGCCCCTGGCTTGTATTATGATGCTTGTATGACTTATTTTATTTTTAGAGTTGTGTTGTGATATCTTCCCGTGAGTCCCTGATCTTGATCGTACACGTTTGCGTGTATAGTGTATGATCGAATCGGGGGCGTCACAGATGTCTACTACACAACCTTCACCTTGTAGATGTTGTTGGGCCTCCAAGTGCAGAGGTTTGTAGGACAGTAGCAAATTTCCCTCAAGTGGATGACCTAAGGTTTATCAATCCGTGGGAGGTGTAGGATGAAGATGGTCTCTCTCAAGCAACCCTGCAACCAAATAACAAAGAGTCTCTTGTGTCCCCAACACATCCAATACAATGGTAAATTGTATAGGTAGATATAGGTTTTTGTAATCTGAAAATATAAAAACAGCAAGGTAACTAATGATAAAAGTGAGCGAAAATGGTATTGCAATGCGTTGAAATAAGGCCTAGGGTTCATAATTTCACTAGTGCAAGTTCTCTCAACAATAATAACATAATTGGATCATATAACTATCCCTCAACATGCAACAAAGAGTCACTCCAAAGCCACTAATAGCGGAGAACAAACGAATAGATTATGGTAGGGTACCAAACCACCTCAAAGTTATCCTTTCTGATCGATCTATTCAAGAGTCCGCAGTAAAATAACATGAAGCTATTCTTTCCGTTCGGTCTATCATAGAGTTCGTACTAGAATATCACCTTAAGACACAAATCAACAAAAACCCTAATGTCACCTAGATACTCCAATGTCACCTCAAGTATCCGCAGGTATGATTATACGATATGCATCAGACAATCTCAGATTCATCCATTCAAACCAACACAAAGTACTTCAAAGAGTGGCCCAAAGTTTCTACCGGAGAGTCAAGACGAAAATGGGTGCCAACCCCTATGCATAAGTTCACAAGGTCACAGAACCCGCAAGTTGATCACCAAAACATACATCAAGTAGATCACGTGAATATCCCATTTTCACCATAGATATCCCACGCAAGACATACAACAAGTGTTCTCAAATCCTTAAAGACTCAATCCGATAAGATAACTTCAAAGGGAAAACTCAATCCATTACAAGAGAGTAGAGGGGGAGAAATGTCATAAGATCCAACTATAATAGCAAAGCTCGCAGTACATCAAGATCGTGCCAAATCAAGAACACGAGAGAGAGATCAAACACATAGCGATTGGTACATACCCTCAGGCCCGAGGGTGAGTACTCCCTCCTCGTCATGGAGAGCGCCGGGATGATGAAGATGGCCACCGGAGAGGGATTCCCCGTCCAGCAGGGTGCCGGAACGGGTCTAGATTGGTTTGCGGTGGCTCTGGAGGTTTGCGGTGGCGGAACTCCCGATCTATTGTGCTCCTCGATGTTTTTAGGGTATATGGACATATATAGGCGAAAGAAGTCGGTCAGGGGAGCCACGAGGGGCCTACGAGGGTGGGGGCGTGCCAGGGGGTAGGGCGCACGTCCCTGCCTTGTGGCTTCCTCGAAGCTTCCTTGGCGTCTACTCCAAGTCTCCTGGATTGCTTCCGTTCCAAAAATAACTCTCCCGAAGGTTTCATTCCATTTGGACTCCGTTTGATATTCCTTTTCTTCGAAACACTGAAATAGGCAAGAAAACAACAATTTGGGCTGGGCCTCCGGTTATTAGGTTAGTCCCAAAAAATAATATAAAAGTGTTTAGTAAAGCCCATTGAACATCCAAAATAGATAATATAATAGCATGGAACAATCAGAAATTATAGATATGTTGGAGACGTATCAAGCATCCTCGAGTAGGTAAATGATAAAAACAGAATTTTTGATGTGGAATGCTAGTTAGCATAATTTCCAATGTAATTCTCTTAATTGTGGCATGAATATTCAGATCCAAATGATTCAAAATAAAAGTTCATATTGACATAAAAATAGTAATACTTCAAGCATACTAACAAGTAATCATGTCTTATCAAAATAACATAGCCAAAGAAAGCTTATCTCTACAAAATCATATAGTTAGGCTATGCTTCATTTTCATCACACAAAATACTCCCATCATGCACAACCCCGGTTTCAGCCAAGCAATTGGTTCATACTTTTTAACGCGCTTCAGCTTTTTCAACTCTTACGCAATACATGAGCGCAAGCCATGGACATAGCACTATATGTGGAATAGAGTGGTGGTTGTGAAGAGGACAAAAAGGGAGAAGATAGTCTCACATCAACTAGGCATATCAACGGGCTATGGAGATGCCCGTTAATAGATATCAATGTGAGTGAGTAGGGATTGCCATGAAACGGATGCACTAGAGCTATAAATGTATGAAAGCTCAACAAAAGAAACTAAGTGGGTGTGCATCCAACTTGCTTGCTCATGAAGAGCTAGGGCATTTTGAGGAAGCCCATCATTGGAATATACAAGCCAAGTTCTATAATGAAAAATTCCCACTAGTATATGAAAGTGACAATATAGGAGACTCTCTATCATGAAGATCATGGTGCTACTTTGAAGCACAAGTGTGGAAAAAGGATAGTAACATCGTCCCTTCTCTCTTTTTCTCTCATTTTTTTCTTTTTTTCTCTTTTTTTTCTTTTTTTCTCTTTTTTTTTTCTTTGGCCTCTTTTTTTCAGTCCGGAATCTCATCCCGACTTGTGGGGGAATCATAGTCTCCATCATCCTTTCCTCACATGGGACAATGCTCTAATAATGATGATCATCACACTTTTATTACTTACAACTCAAGAATTACAACTCAATACTTAGAACAAAATATGACTCTATATGAATGCCTCCAGCGGTGTACCGGGATATGCAATGAATCAAGAGTGACATGTATGAAAAAATTATGAATGGTGGATTTTCCACAAATACAATGTCAACTACATGATCATGCAAAGCAATATGACAATGATGAAGTGTGTCATAATAAATGAAACGGTGGAAAGTTGCATGGCAATATATCTCGGAATGGCTATGGAAATGCCATAATAGGTAGGTATGGTGGCTGTTTTGAGGAAGATATAAGGAGGTTTATGTGTGATAGAGCGTATCATATCACGGGGTTTTGATGCACCAGCGAAGTTTGCACCAACTCTCAAGGTGAGAAATGGCAATGCACGGTACCGTAGAGGCTAGAAAATTTGTGGAAGGATGAGAGTGCGTATAATCCATGGACTCACATTAGTCATAAAGAACTCATATAATTATTGCAAAAGTTTACTAGCCCTCGAAGCAAAGTACTACTACGCATGCTCCTAGGGGAAGGGTTGGTAGGAGTTAACCATCGCGCGATCCCGACCTCCACACTTAAGGAAGGCAATCAAAAGAGCACCCCATGCAACAAATTTGTTACACAACTTTTACCATATGTGCATGCTATGGGACTTGCCAACTTCAACACAAGTATTTCTCAATTTCATAATTACCCAACTAGCATGACTCTAACATTACCACCTTTATATCTCAAAACAATTCTCAAGCATCAAATTGATCATAGTGTTTAATGCACTTTCTATGATAGTTTTTATTATACCCATCATACTAGGACCAATTTTTATAACCATAGCAAATACCATGCTGTTCTAGAAGACTCTCAAAATAATATAAGTGAAGCATGAGAGATCAATAATTTCTATAAAATAAAACCACCACCGTGCTTTAAAAGATATAAGTGAAGCACTAGAGCAAAAACTATATAGCTCAAAAGATATAAGTGAAGCACATAGAGTATTCTAATATATTCCGAATCATGTGTGTCTCTCTCAAAAGGTGTGTACAGAAAGGATGATTGTGGTAAACTAAAAAGCAAAGACTCAAATCATAAAAGACGCTCCAAGCAAAACACATATCATGTGGTGAATAAAAATATTGCCCCAAGTAAAGTTACCGATAGACGAAGACGAAAGAGGGGATGCCTTCCGGGGCATCCCCAAGATTAGGCTTTTGGTTGTCCTTGAAATTACCTTGGGTTGCCTTGGGCATCCCCAAGCTTAGGATCTTTCCACTCCTTATTCCATAGTCCATCGAATCTTTACCCAAAACTTGAAAACTTCACAACACAACACTCAATAGAAAACTCGTAAGCTCCGTTAGTATAAGAAAATAAATCACCACTTAGGTACTGTAATGAAATCATTCTAAATTCATATTGGTGTAATATCTACTGTATTCCAACTTCTCTATGGTTCATACCCTCCGACACTACTCATAGATTCATCAAAATAAGCAAACAACACATAGAAAACAGAATCTGTCAAAAACAGAACAGTCTGTAGTAATCTGTAACTCTCGAATACTTCTGCAACTCCAAAAATCCTACCAAATTAGGAAAACCTGAGAAATTTGTGTACCAATCCAGAGCAAAAATAATCCGATCAATAGCACGCTTCTGTGAATTATGAAAACTAATTTACTGGGCGCAAAAGTTTCTGATTTTCAGCAGGATCAACACAACTATCACCGTAAGCTATCCTAAAGGTCTTACTTGGCACTTTATTGAAACAAAAGCTATAAACATGATTACTACAGTAGCATAATCATGTGAACACACGAAAACAGTAAAGGTAAATATTGGGTTGTCTCCCAACAAGCGCTTTTCTTTAATGCCATTTTAGCTAGGCATGATGATTTCAATCATGCTCACATAAAAGATAAGATTTGAAACATAACGGGAGCATCATGAAGCATATGACTAGAACATTTAAGCCTAAACCACTTCCTATGCATAGGGATTTTGTGAGCAAGCAACTTATGGGAACAATAATCAACTAGCATAGGAAGGAAAAACAAGCATAACTTCAAAACTTTAAGCACATAGAGAGGAAACTTGATATTATTGCGATTCCTACAAGCATATATTCCTCCCTCATAATAATTTTCAGTAGCATCATGAATGAATTAAACAACATAACTACCACATAAATCATTATTTTCATGATGCACAAGCATAGAAATTTTACTACTCTCCACATAAGCAAAATTCTTCTCATTCGGAATAGTGGGAGCAAACTCAACAAAATAACTATCATGTGAAGCATAATCCAATTGAAAATTAAAATCATGATGACAAGTTTCATGGTTTTCTTTATTCTTTATAACATACGTGTCATCACAATAATCATCATAAAATAGGAGGCATTCTTTCATCATAATAAATTTGCTCATCAAAACTTGGGGGACTAAACATATCATCTTCATCAAACATAGCATCCCCAAGCTTGTGGCTTTGCATATCATTAGCATCATGGGTATTCAAAGAATTCATACTAACAACATTGCAATCATGCTCATCATTCAAGGATTTAGTGCCAAACATTTTAATGCATTCTTATTCTAGTACTTGAGCACAATTATCGGAATCCTTATTTTCACGGAAGACATTAAAAAGATGAAGCATATGAGGCACCCTCAATTCCAATTTTTTTGTAATTTTCTTTTATAAACTAAACTAGTGATAAAACAAGAAACAAAAAGATTCGATTGCAAGATCTAAAGATATACCTTCAAGCACTCACCTCCCCGGCAATGGCGCCAGAAAAGAGCTTGATGTCTACTACGCAACCTTCACCTTGTAGACGTTGTTGGGCCTCCAAGTGCAGAGGTTTGTAGGACAGTAGCAAATTTCCCTCAAGTGGATGACCTAAGGTTTATCAATCCGTGGGAGGTGTAGGATGAAGATGGTCTCTCTCAAGCAACCCCGCAACCAAATAACAAAGAGTCTCTTGTGTCCCCAACACACCCAATACAATGGTAAATTGTATAGGTGCACTAGTTCGGCGAAGAGATGGTGATACAAGTGCAATATGGATGGTAGATATAGGTTTTTGTAATCGAAAATATAAAAACAGCAAGGTAACTAATGATAAAAGTGAGCGAAAACGGTATTGCAATGCGTTGAAACAAGGCCTAGGGTTCATACTTTCACTAGTGCAAGTTCTCTCAACAATAATAACATAATTGGATCATATAACTATCCCTCAACATGCAACAAAGAGTCACTCCAAAGCCACTAATAGAGGAGAACAAACGAAGAGATTATGGCAGGGTACGAAACCGCCTCAAAGTTATCCTTTCTGATCGATCTATTCAAGAGTCCGTAGTAAAATAACACGAAGCTATTCTTTCCGGTCGATCTATCATAGAGTTCGTACTAGAATAACACCTTAAGACACAAATCAACCAAAACCCTAATGTCACCTAGATACTCCAATGTCTCCTCAAGTATCCGCGGGTATGATTATAAGATATGCATCACACAATCTCAGATTCATCCATTCAAACCAACATAAAGTACTTCAAAGAGTGCCCCAAAGTTTCTACCGGAGAGTCAAGACGAAAACGTGTGCCAACCCCTATGCAGAAGTTTACAAGGTCATAGAATCCGCAAGTTGATCACCAAAACATACATCAAGTAGATCACGTGAACATCCCATTGTCACCACAGGTATCCCACGCAAGACATACATCAAGTGTTCTCAAATCCTTAAAGACTCAACCGATAAGATAACTTCAAAGGGAAAACTCAATCCATTACAAGAGAGTAGAGGGGGAGAAACATCATAAGATCCAACTATAATAGCAAAGCTCGCGGTACATCAAGATCGTGCCAAATCAAGAACACGAGAGAGAGAGAGATCAAACACATAGCTACTGGTACATACCCTCAGCCCCGAGGGTGAACTACTCCTTCCTCGTCATGGAGAGCGCCGGGATGATGAAGATGGCCACCGGAGAGGGATTCCCCCCTCCGGCAGGGTGCCGGAACGGGTCTAGATTGGTTTACGGTGGCTCTAGAGGTTTGCGGCGGCGGAACTCCCGATCTATTGTGCTCCTCGATGTTTTTAGGGTATATGGACATATATAGGCAAAAGAAGTCGGTCAGGGGAGCCACGAGGGGCCCACGAGGGTGGGGGGCGCGCCCAGGGGGTAGGGCGCGCCTCCCTACCTCGTGGCTTCCTTGAAGCTTCCCTGACATCTACTCCAAGTCTCCTGGATTGCTTCCATTCCAAAAATAACTCTCCCGAAGGTTTCATTCCGTTTGGAAGCCGTTTGATATTCCTTTTCTTCGAAACACTGAAATAGGCAAGAAAACAGCGATTTGGGCTGGGCCTCCGGTTAATAGGTTAGTCCGAAAAAATAATATAAAAGTGTTTACTAAAGCCCATTGAACATCCAAAACAGATAATATAATAGCATGGAACAATCGAAAATTATAGATACGTTGGAGACATATCAGAGACTGAAAGAAATATGCCCTAGAGGCAATAATAAAGTTGTTATTTTATATTTCCTTATTCATGATAAATGTCTATTATTCATGCTAGAATTGTATTAACCGAAAACTTGATACATGTGTGGATACATAGACAAAACACCGTGTCCCTAGTAAGCCTCTACTAGACTAGCTCGTTAATCAAAGATGGTTAAGTTTCCTAACCATAGACATGTGTTGTCATTTGATGAACGAGATCACATAATTAGGAGAATGATGTGATGGACAAGACCCATCCGTTAGCTTAGCATATTGATCATTCAGTTTTATTGCTATTGCTTTCTTCATGTCAAATACATATTCCTTCGACTATGATATTCTACAAATCCCGGATACCGGAGGAATACCTTGTGTGCTATCAATTGTCACGACGTAACTGGGTGATTATAAAGATGCTCCACAGGTATCTCCGAAGGTGTTTGTTGGGTTGGCATAGATCGAGATTAGGATTTTTCACTCCGAGTATCGGAGAGGTATCTCTGGGCCCTCTCGGTAATGCACATCATAAGAAGCCTTGCAAGAAAAGTAACTAATGAGTTAGTTACAGGATGATGTATTACGAAACGAGTAAAGAGACTTGCCGGTAAAGAGATTGAACTAGGTATGTGGATACTGACGATCAAATCTCGTGCAAGTAACATATCGATGGACAAAGGGAATAACGTATATTGTCATAACGGTTTGACCGATTGATACGTCCATTTTGCATCATGCTTTGATATTGATATTTATTGCATTATGGGTTGTTATTACACATTATGTCACAATACTTATGCCTTTCCTCTCTTATTTTAAAAGGTTTACATGAAGAGGGAGATTGCCGGCAGCTGGAATTCTGGGCTAGAAAAGGAGCAAATATTAGAGACCTATTCTGCACAACTCCAAAAGTCCTGAAACTCCACGGAAGTTATTTTTGGAATTTATAAGAAATACTGAGCGAAGAAAATACCAGAGGGGGCGCACACCCTGTCCATGAGGGTGGGGGGCGCGCCCTACCCCCCTGGGCGCGCCCCTGCCTCATGGGCCCCCTGGCAGGCCTCCGGTGTCCATCTTCTGCTATATGAAGTCTTTTACCCTGAAAAAAAAAATCATAAGCAAGCTTGCGGGACCAAACTCCGCCGCCATGAGGCGGAACCTTGGCGGAACCAATCTAGGGCTCCGGCAGAGCTGCTCTGCCGGGGAAACATCCCTCCGGGAGGGGGAAATCATCGCCATCATCATCACCAACGATCCTCTCATCGGGAGGGGGTCAATCTCCATCAACATCTTCACTAGCACCATCTCCTCTAAAACCCTAGTTCATCTCTTGTATCCAATCTTTGTCCCAATGCCTCAGATTGGTACCTGTAGGTTGCTAGTAGTGTTGATTACTCCTTGTAGTTGATGCTAGTTGGTTTATTCGGTGGAAGATTATATGTTCAGATCCTTAATGCATATTAATACCCCTATGATTATGAACATGAATGTGATTTGTGAGTAGTTATGTTTGTTCCTGAGGACATGGGAGAAGTCTTGCTATTAGTAGTCATGTGAATTTGGTATTCGTTCGATATTTTGATGAGATGTATGTTGTCTTTCCTCTAGTGGTGTTATGTGAACGTCGACTACATGAAACTTCACCATTGTTTGGGCCTAGGGGAAGGCATTGGGAAGTAATAAGTAGATGATGGGTTGCTAGAGTGACAGAAGCTTAAACCCCAGTGTATGCGTTGCTTCGTAAGGAGCTGATTTGGATCCATATGTTTCATGCTATGGTTAGGTTTACCTTAATACTTCTTTTGTAGTTGCGGATGCTTGCAATAGGAGTTAATCATAAGTGGGATGCTTGTCCAAGGAAGGGAAGCACCCAAGCACCGGTCCACCCACATATCAAATTATCAAAGTACCGAACGCGAATCATATGAGCGTGATGAAAACTAGCTTGACGATAATTCCCATGTGTCCTCGGGAGCGTTTTCCTTCAAATAAGAATTTGTCCAGGCTTGTCCTTTTCTACAAAAAGGATTGGGCCACCTTGCTGCACCTTATTTACTTTTGTTACTTGTTGCTCGTTACCAATTACCTTATCACAAAACTATCTGTTACCGATAATTTCAGTGCTTGCAGAGAATACCTTACTGAAAACTGCCTATCATTTCCTTCTGCTCCTCGTTGGGTTTGACACTCTTACTTATCGATAGGACTACGATAGATCCCCTACACTTGTGGGTCATCAATACTATTTTCTGGCGCCGTTGCCGGGGAGTGAAGCGCCTTTGGTAAGTGGAATTTGGTAAGGAAAAATTTATATAGTGTGCTGAAATTTACTGTCACTTGTTACTATGGAAAGTAATCCTTTGAGGGGCTTGTTCGGGGTATCTTCACCTCGTCCAGTAGAGCAAAGAGTTGCTCCTCAAGCTACTGAACCTACTGAAAATGTTTACTTTGAAATTCCTTCGGGTATGATAGAGAAACTGCTAGCTAATCCCTTTACAGGTGATGGAACATTGCATCCCGATTTGCACCTAATCTATGTGGATGAAGTTTTTGGATTATTTAAGCTTGCAGGTATGCCCGAGGATGTTATCAAGAAGAAGTTCCTCCCTTTATCTTTGAAGGGAGAGGCATTGACATGGTATAGGCCATGTGATGATATGGGATCATGGAACTACAAACGATTGAAATTGGAATTTCATCAGAAGTTTTATCCTATGCATCTTGTTCATCGTGATCGTAACTATATATATAATTATTGGCCTCGCGAAAGAGAAAGCATCGCTCAAGCTTGGGGGAGGCTTAAGTCAATGTTATATTCATGCCCCAATCATGAGCTCTCAAGAGAAATAATTATTCAAAATTTTTATGCTCGGCTTTCTGACAACAATCGCTCCATGCTCGATACTTCTTGTACTGGTTCTTTTATGATGAAGACTATTGAATTAAGATGGGATTTAGTGGAGATAATTAAAGCAACTCTAAAGATTGGGATCTCGACGAAGGTAAGGAGTCAGGTATAATACCTAAGTTTGATTGTGTTAAATCTTTTATGGATACCGATGTTTTCCGTAAGTTTAGCACTAAATATGGACTTGACTCTGAGATAGTAGCTTCTTTCTGTGAATCATTTGCTACTCATGTTGATCTCCCCAAGAGAAGTGGTTTAAATATCATCCTCCCATAGAAGTAAAAGTAGTTGAACCTATTAAAGTTGAAGAAAAGAATATCACTTATAATGATCCTATTGTTCCTACTACTTATGTTGAGAAACCACCTTTCCCTGTTAGAATAAAGGATCATGCTAAAACTTCAACTGTTGTCAACAAAAGTAATATTAGGACACCTAAACCCCCTGAGAAAATTAAAGTTGAACCTAATATTGCTATGGTTAAAGATCTCTTGGCTGATAATATTGATGGGCATGTTATTTACTTCTGTGATGAAGCTGCTAGAATTGCTAAACCTGGTGCTAAAGATAAACATAGACCTGTTGTAGGCATGCCTGTTATTTCTGTTAAAATAGGAGATCACTGTTATCATGGCTTATGTGATATGGGTGCTAGTGCTAGTGCAATACCTCATTCTTTATACGAAGAAATTATGCATGATATTGCACCCACTGAGTTAGAAGATATTGATGTCACAATTAAGCTTGCCAATAGAGATACTATATCACCGATTGGGATTGTTAGAGATGTTGAAGTCTTGTGTGGAAAGGTTAATATCATGCTGATTTTCTTGTTCTCGGTTCTCCACAAGATAGCTTTTGTCCCATTATATTTGGTAGACCCTTCTTGAATACTGTTAATGCTAAGATAGATTGCAATAAGGATGTTACTATCGGTTTAGGGGCTATGTCGCATGAGTTTAATTTTGCTAAATTCCGTAGACAACCCCATGATAAAGAATTACCTAGCAAGGATGAAATTATTGGTCTTGCTTCTATTGCCGTGCCTCCTAATGATCCTTTAGAACAATATTTGCTTGACCATGAAAATGATATGTTTATGAATAAAAGAAGGGAAATAGATGAGGTATTCTTTAAACAAGGTCCTATTTTGAAGCACAACTTGCTTGTTGTAATCCTAGGGGATCCTCCTCCACCCAAGGGTGATCCCGTGTTTGAGCTTAAGGCCCTGTTTGATAGCAAAGTAATATAAAAACCAAAGTATCCAAAACTACAGTAATTTAATCTCTAGGTAGAAAATACCATGGTTTTAATATAACAACGTTTTTTGAAGTATTCACAATATAGAGGACCTGTTTGGTTACCCCACAAAATGCAGTAAAGTCTTCTTCACCGCACGCACATGCAGGTAGCAATGAGTTCGACAGCGAGAACATCTGTAGATGATAGGCTACGGCTGTAAACGTGTAGTAGCTAGATGAAAAATATAGTGGATGGAAGTAGCACCGTGATGTAGTACTAGAATATATTGATCGGCCAGACTAATGATGATTAGCGGCAGCGACGACGGTGGAGTCATTAGCAGATGGATAGTAAGAACTAGTATAAGTAGGAGGAAATAAAGATGCATGCTTTGCAGATAGCAAGAACCGAGTTGTTGAGCACAACGACGAAGATGATAACAACGCCAGTCCCTTCTTTTCAGCTCCTCAATTTTTTAAAAAGAGGTCCGAGGTTCTTTTTTTATGTAGAGAAAAAACTACAGTTTGATCAATACTATAGTATTAAAACTACAGTTTTTAGGGGCAACCAAACAACTCGTTGTAAATAAAACTATGATAATCTCAAATACTGTAGTATTCTCAAAAAACTTAAAAATACTCTGCTATCAAACAGGGCCTAAACCATTACCTGATACTCTCAAATAAGCTTATCTTGATGAAAAGAAGATATATCCTGTTATTATTAGTGCTAACCTTTCAGAAAAGGAGGAAGAGAAATTATTGAAAACTCTGAAGAAGCACCGTGCTGCTATTGGACATACTCTTGATGATCTTAAGGGCATTAGTCCCACCTATGTCAACACAAAATAAATTTGGAGAAAGACGCCAAACCAGTTATTGATCACCAACGACGGCTAAATCCTAAGATGAAAGAAGTGGTAAGAAAGGAAATATTAAAGCTCCTTGAGGCAGGTATAATTTGTCCCGTTGCTGATAGTCAGTGGGTAAGTCCTGTCCATTGTGTCCCGAAGAAGGGAGGTATTACTGTCATTCCTAATGATAAAGATGAATTGATCCCGCAAATAATTATTACAGGTTATAGGATGGTAATTGATTTCCGCAAATTAAATAAAGCTACTAAAAAAGATCATTACCCTTTGCCTTTTATTGATCAAATGCTAGAAAGATTATCCAAACATACCCATTTTTGCTTTCTAGATGGTTACTATGGTTTTTCTCAAATATCTGTGTCAGCTGAGGATCAAGAAAAGACCACTTTTACTTGCCCTTTCGGTACTTTTGCTTATAGACGTATGCCTTTTGGTTTATGTAATGCACCTTCTACCTTTCAAAGATGCATGATGGCTATATCTCTGATTTTAGTGAAAAGATTTGTGAGGTTTTCATGGATGATTTCTCCGTTTATGGATCCTCTTTTGATGATTGCTTGAGCAACCTTGATCGAGTTTTGCAGAGATGTGAAGAAACTAATCTTGTCTTGAATTGGGAGAAGTGCCACTTTATGGTTAATGTAGGTATTGTCTTGGGGCATAAAATTTCTGAAAGAGGTATCGAAGTTGATAAAGCTAAGGTTGATGCTATTGAAAAGATGCCGTGTCCCAAGGACATTAAAGGTATACGAAGTTTCCTTGGTCATGCCGGTTTTTATAGGAGGTTCATTAAGGACTTCTCAAAAATCTCTAGGCCTCTGACTAATCTCTTACAAAAAGATATTCCTTTCGTCTTTGATGATGATTGTGTAGAAGCATTTGAAATACTTAAGAAAGCTTTGATTTCTGCACCTATCGTTCAACCACCTGAATGGAACTTACCCTTTGAGATTATGTGTGATGCTAGTGATTATGCTGTAGGTGCTGTTCTAGGGCAAAGAGTTGATAAGAAATTAAATGTTATCCAATATGCTAGTAAAACTCTAGATAGTGCCCAGAGAAATTATGCTACTACTGAAAAAGAATTTTTAGCAGTTGTATTTGCTTATGATAAGTTCAGACTGTTGAGGAACGTAGTAATTTCAATAAATTCCTAGGCACACGCAAGATCATGGTGATGCATAGCAACGAGAGGGGAGAGTGTCGTCTACGTACCCTCGTAGACCGTAAGCGGAAGCGTTATGACAACGCGGTTGATGTAGTCGTACGTCTTCACGACCCAATCGATCCAAGTACCGAACGCACGGTACCTCCGAGTTCAGCACACGTTCAGCTCGATGACGTCCCACGAACTCTGATAGAGCAGAGCTTCGCGGGAGAGTTCCGTCAGCACGACGGTGTGATGACGGTGATGATGTTGCTACCGACGCAGGGCTTCGCCTAAGCACCGCTACGATATGATCGAGGTGGATTATGGTGGAGGGGGGCACCGCACACGGCTTGGAACAATCAACTTGTGTGTTCTAGGGTGCCCCCTGTCCCCGTATATAAAGGAGTAAGGGGGAGGCCGGCCGGCCTCTGTAGGGCGCGCCAGGAGGAGGAGTCCTCCTCCTAGTAGGAGTAGGATTCCCCTTTCCTACTCCCACTAGGAGGAGGAAAGGAAGGAGGAGAGGGAGAAGGAAGGAGAGGGAGGAAAAGGAGGAAAGGGGGGCCGGCCCCCTAGTCCAATTTGGTTTGGGCTAGGGGGCCGCTCGCCGTGCCTCCTCTCTTCCACCACTTGGCCCATGAGGCCCATTACTTCTTCCTCATATTCCCGTAACTCCCCGGTACCCCGAAAAATACCCGAATCACTCGGAACCTTTCCGATGTCCGAATATAGTCGTCCAATATATCTTTGTTAACCTTGCCATCCTTCTTATCTGCCAAATACTTGGGGCAATTCAGCTTCCAGTGACCAGTCTGTTTGCAGTAGAAGCACTCAGTTTCAGGCTTAGTTCCAGACTTGGGGGTTTCTTCTCCTGAGAAGCAACTTGTTTTCCGTTCTTCTTGAAGTTCCCCTTCTTCTTCCCTTTACCCTTTTTCTTGAAACTGGTGGTCTTTCCATCAACACTTGATGCTCCTTCTTGATTTCTACCTCCGCAGCCTTTAGCATTGCGAAGAGCTCGGGAATTGTCTTATCCATCCCTTGCATATTATAGTTCATCACGAAGCTCTTGTAGCTTGGTGGCAGTGATTGAAGAAGTCTGTCAATGACACTATCATCCGAAAGATTGACTCCCAGTTGAATCAAGTGATTGTTATACCCAGACATTTTGAGTATATGTTCACTGACAGAACTATTCTCCTCCATCTTGCAGCTGTAGAACTTATTGGAGACTTCATATCTCTCAATCCGGGCATTTGCTTGAAATATTAACTTCAACTCCTGGAACATCTCATATGCTCCATGACGTTCAAAACGTCGTTGAAGTCCCGGTTCTAAGCCGTAAAGCATGGCACACTGAACTATCGAGTAGTCATCAGCTTTGCTCTGCCAGACGTTCTTAACATCGTCAGTTGCATCTCCAGCAGGCCTGGCACCCAGCGGTGATTCCAGGACGTAATTCTTCTGTGCAGCAATGAGGATAATCCTCAAGTTACGAACCCAGTCCGTGTAATTGCTACCATCATCTTTCAACTTTGCTTTCTCAAGGAACGCATTAAAATTCAATGGAACAACAACACGGGCCATCTATCTACAACAACATAGACAAGCAAAATACTATGAGGTACTAAGTTCATGATAAATTTAAGTTCAATTAATCATATTACTTAAGAACTCCCACTTAGATAGACATCCCTCTAATCATCTAAGTGATCACGTGATCCAAATCAACTAAACCATGTCCAATCATCACGTGAGATGGAGTAGTTTTCAATGGTGAACATCACTATGTTGATCATATCTACTATATGATTCACGCTCGACCTTTCGGTCTCATGTTCCGAGGCCATATCTGCATATGCTAGGCTCGTCAAGTTTAACTCGTGTATTTCTGCGTGTGCAAAACTGGCTTGCACCCATTGTAGATGAACGTAGAGCTTATCACACCCGATCATCACGTGTTGTCTCGGCACGACGAACTTTGGCAACGGTGCATACTCAGGGAGAACACTTTTATCTTGAAATTTAGTGAGAGATCATCTTGTAATGGTACCATCAATCAAAGCAAAATAAGATGCATAAAAGATAAACATCACATGCAATCAATATAAGTGATATGATATGGCCATCATCATCTTGTGCTTGTGATCTTTATCTCTGAAGCACCGTCATGATCATCATCGTCAACGGCGCGACACCTTGATCTCCATCGTAGCATCGTTGTCGTCTCGCCAAGTATTGCTTCTACGACTATCGCTACCGCTTAGTGATAAAGTAAAGCAATTACAGGGCGATTGCATTGCATACAATAAAGCGACAACCATATGGCTCCTGCCAGTTGCCGGTAACTCGGTTACAAAACATGATCATCTCATACAACAAAATATAGCATCATGCCTTGACCATATAACATCACATCATGCCCTGCAAAAACAAGTTAGACGTCCTCTACTTTGTTGTTGCAAGTTTTAAGTGGCTGCTACGGGCTGAGCAAGAACCGTTCTTACCTACGCATCAAAACCACAACGATATTTCGTCAAGTTAGTGCTGTTTTAACCTTCACAAGGACCGGGCGTAGCCACACTCGGTTCAACTAAAGTTGGAGAAACAGACACCTGCCAACCACCTGTGTGCAAAGCATGTCGGTAGAACCAGTCTCGCGTAAGCGTACGCGTAATGTCGGTCCGGGCCGCTTCATCCAACAATACCGCCGAACCAAAGTATGACATCCTGGTAAGCAGTATGACTTGTATCGCCCACAACTCACTTGTGTTCTACTCGTGCATATAACATCTACGCATAAACCTGGCTCGGATGCCACTGTTGGAGGACGTAGTAATTCCTACGCACACGCAAGATCATGGTGATGCATAGCAACGAGAGGGGAGAGTGTCGACTACGTACCCTCATAGACCGTAAGCGGAAGCGTTATGACAACGCGGTTCATGTAGTCGCACGTCTTCACGATCCGACCGATCCAAGTACCGAATGCACGGTACCTCTGAGTTCAGCACACGTTCAGCTCGATGACGTCCCACGAACTCCGATCCAGCAGAGCTTCGCGAGAGAGTTCCGTCAGCACGACGGTGTGATGATGGTGATGATGTTGCTACCGACGCAGGGCTTCGCCTAAGCACCGCTATGATATGATCGAGGTGGATTATGGTGGAGGGGGGCACCGCACACGGCTTGGAACAATCAACTTGTGTGTTCTAGGGTGTCCCCCTGTCCCCGTATATAAAGGAGTAAGGGGGAGGCCGGCCGGCCCCTGTAGGGCGCGCCAGGAGGAGGAGTCCTCCTCCTAGTAGGAGTAGGACTCCCCTTTCCTACTCCTACTAGGTGGAGGAAAGGAAGGAGGAGAGAGAGAAGGAAGGAGAGGGAGGAAAAGGGGCCGGCCCCCTAGTCCAATTCGGTTTGAGCTAGGGGGGCCGCGCGCCCTGCCTCCTCTCTTCCACCACTTGGTCCATGAGGCCCATTACTTCTTCCTTGTATTCCCGTAACTCCCCGGTACCTCGAAAAATACCCCAATCACTCGGAACCTTTCTGATGTCCGAATATATTCATGCAATATATCGATCTTGACGTCTCGACCATTTTGAGACTCCTCGTCATGTCCCCGATCTCATCGAGGACTCCGAACTACCTTCGGCACATCAAATCACATAAACTCATAATACCGATCGTCACAGAACTTTAAGCGTGCGGACCCTACGGGTTCGAGAACTATGTAGACATGAACGAGACACATCTCCGGTCAATAACCAATAGCGGAACCTGGATGCTCATATTGGTTCCTACATATTCTACGAAGATCTTTATCGGTCAACCGCATAACAACATACGTTGTTCCCTTTGTCATCGGTATGTTACTTGCCCGAGATTCGATCGTCGGTATCTCAATACCTAGCTCAATCTCGTTACCGGCAAGTCTCTTTACTCGTTCTGTAATGCATCATCCCGCAACTAACTCATTAGTCACATTGCTTGCAAGGCTTATAGTGATGTGCATTTCCGAGAGGGCCCAGAGATACCTCTCCGACAATCGGAGTGACAAATCCTAATCTCGATCTATGCCAACCCAACAAACATCATCGGAGACTCCTGTAGAGCACCTTTATAATCACCCAGTTATGTTGTGACGTTTGGTAGCACACAAAGTGTTCCTCCGGTATGCGGGAGTTGCATAATCTCATAGTCATAGGAACATGTATAAGTCATGAGGAAAGCAATAACAACATACTAAACGATCAAGTGCTAAGCTAACGGAATGGGTCAAGTCAATCACATCATTCTCTAATGATGTGATCCCGTTAATCAAATGACAACTCATGTCTATGGCTAGGAAACTTAACCATCTTTGATTCAATGAGCTAGTCAAGTAGAGGCATACTAGTGACATTCTGTTTTTCTATGTATTCACACATGTATCAAGTTTCCGGTTAATACAATTCTAGCATGAATGATAAACATTTATCATGAAATAAGGAAATAAATAATAACTTTATTATTGCCTCTAGGGCATATTTCCTTCACAGACCTTATACCGTTGATTCCAAAGTAACTGTTCACACTGATCATGCTGCTATTAAATATCTTATGGAAAAGAAAGATGCTAAACCTAGACTTATTAGATGGGTTCTCTTGCTACAAGAATTTGATTTGCACATTATTGATAGAAAGGGAGCTGAGAACCCCGTTGTAGACAACTTGTCTAGGTTAGAGAATGTTCTTGATGACCCACTACGTATTGATGATAGCTTTCTTGATGAACAATTAGCTGTCATAAATGCTTCTCGCACTGCCCCATGGTATGCTGATTATGCTAATTATATTGTTGCTAAATTTATACCACCTAGTTTCACATACCAGCAAAAGAAAAAGTTTTTCTATGATTTAAGACATTACTTCTGGGATGACCCACATCTTTATAAAGAAGGAGTAGATGGTGTTATTAGACGTTGTGTACCTGAGCATGAACAGGAACAGATCCTACGCAAGTGTCACTTCGAGGCTTATGGAGGACACCACGCTGGAGATAGAACTGCACATAAGGTATTGCAATCCGGTTTTTATTGGCCCACTCTCTTCAAAGATGCCCGTAAATTTGTCTTGTGATGAATGTCAAAGAATTGGTAATATTAGCAGACGTCAAGACATGCCTATGAATTATTCACTTGTTATTGAACCATTTGATGTTTGGGGCTTCGATTATATGGGACCGTTTCCTTCCTCTAATGGATATACACATATTCTAGTTGCTGTTGATTATGTTACTAAGTGGGTAGAAGCTATTCCAACTAGTAGTGCTGATCATAACACTTCTATTAAGATGCTTAAAGAAGTTATTTTTCCGAGGTTTGGAGTCCCTAGATACTTAATGACTGATGGTGGTTCACATTTTATTCATGGTGCTTTTCGTAAAATGCTTGCTAAGTATGATGTCAATCATAGAGTTGCATCTCCATACCATCCACAGTCTAGTGGTCAAGTAGAACTTAGTAATAGAGAGCTCAAATTAATTTTGCAAAAGACTGTTAATAGATCTACAAAGAATTGGTCCAAGAAACTTGATGATGCATTATGGGCTTATAGAACTGCATACAAAAATCCTATGGGTATGTCTCCATATAAAATGGTTTATGGAAAAGCATGTCACTTACCTCTCGAACTTGAACATAAGGCATATTGGGCTATTAAATAGCTCAATTATGATTTCAAACTCGCCGTGAGAGAGGCTATTTGACATTAGCTCACTTGATGAATGGAGAACCCAGGCTTATGAGAATGCCAAATTGTTTAAAGAAAAAGTTAAAAGATGGCATGACAAAAGGATACAAAAGCGTGAGTTTAACGTAGGTGATTATGTGTTGCTATTCAACTCTCGTTTAAGATTTTTTGCAGGAAAACTTCTCTCTAAATGGGAAGGTCCTTACGCTATCGAGGAAGTCTATCGTTCCAGTGCCATAAAAATCAACAACTTCCAAGGCACAAATCCGAAGGAGGTGAACGGTCAAAGAATCAAACATTATATCTCAGGTAATCTCATAAATGTCGAAACCAATGTTATTGAAACCGTAACCCCGGAGGAATACATAAGGGACACTTTCCAGAATGTTTCAGACTCCGAAAAGTAATAGGTATGTGGTACGGTAAGTAAACCGACTCCAAAACAGTTCTAATGGCAATTTTTCTCCATTTTGGAACATTTAAGAAAATAGGAAAATAAGTAGTCCGGGAAGGACACGAGGCATCCACGAGGGTGGAGGGCGCGCCCTACCCCCCTGGGCGCGTCCCCTGCCTCGTGGGCACCTCGTGCGCTCTCCGGACTCCGTTTTTTTGCACGATACTTCTTTCGGTCGGTAAAAATTCATTATATAATCTCTCGAAGGTTTTGACCACCGTATCACGCAAATATCTTCTATCTTTGTTTCGAGCTGTTTTCTACAGCAGGTTTGGAGCAAGATGTCGTCTCAGGATTCCGACGGAGAGAGCTATGTCTCACACCTCATTGCTGACCCAAAGACCTATGGGGATCTATCTCCTTGTGGTCGAACTACGGATGAGGAGGAGGATGCTCATTTGATGAGGGTCAATGATTCAAGTTCGGAAGAGGAGGATGTCCCTCTACCTCAACCTAGGGATATGCACGTGAAGTTCAAGAAGTCTAGTCTCCGTAAGAGGGCTAAACTGTCTAACAATCGATCTATTCCTTCTCGTTTTCGGCAGAAAAGCAAAGGAGACTTATGTGACAAGATCTTGAAGCTGGAATCGGAAGTCGATGATTTAAAGGAGGAAATTGCTCTTCTCAATTACAATATCAAGAAGCTGAAAGCACAATTTACATCATCAACAACTCCATCGTCACCACCTCCGAAGAAAGAGACATAATCACATGGGTATGGGCACTCCCCTTGGCAACTGCCAAGCTTGGGGGAGGTGCCCCGGTATCGTATCACCATCACACTCCTACCTTTACCGTTTTACTTAGTTCGATCCTTTTGGTAATATCTTGATTTAGTAGAATAAAGTTTTGGTATGATCTAGTTTTGAGTTTTTGCTTTATGATCCTTCTATGTAATCGAGTCCGTGAGCTATATTTAGTAAAGATTAGTGTTGAGTCAAACGCTTGATTATCTTGCTATGATCTTGAGTGAATAAAGGAAAGAAAAGAATTAAAAAGAAATAAAGAGATCATATTTATCTTATGGAGAGTAATGACTTCACATATAAAGAGTATGATGATTAAAAGTTGTTGAGAGTTGACAAACATAGTTTTGGTCATCGTTGCAATTAATAGGAAGTAATAAAGAAATAGAGGTTTCACATATAAATATACTATCTTGGACATCTTTTATGATTGTGAGCACTCATTAAAATATGACATGCTAAAGAGTTGATGTTGGACAAGGAAGACAACACAATGGGTTATGTTTTCTTATATCCGAAATAAAGTATATTGTCATGGATCGTCCAACATGTTGAGCTTGCCTTTCCCCCTCATGCTAGCCAATTCCTTGCACCAAGTAGAGATACTACTTGTGCTTTCAAATACCTTTAAACCCAGTTTTGTCATAAGAGTCCACCATACCTACCTATGGATTGAGTAAGATCCTTCAAGTAAGTTGTCATCGTTGCATGCAATAAAAATTGCTCTCTAAATATGTATGAATTATTAGTGTGGGAGAAAATAAGCTTTATACGATCTTGTGATATGGAAGCAATAAAAGTGATGGACTGCATAATAAAGGTCCGTATCACAAGTGGCAATATAAAGTGATGTTCTTTCGCATTAAGATTTTGTGCATCCAACATAAAAGCACATGACAACCTCTGCTTCCCTCTGTGAAGGGCCTATCTTTTACTTTTATCTTCTACCTTATGCAAGAGTCATGGTGATCTTCACCTTTCCTTTTTATTTTATCCTTTGGCAAGAACATTGTATTGTAAAGATCCTGATATATATATATATATCCAATTGGATGTAAGTTAGCATGAACTATTATTGTTGACATTACCCTTGAGGTAAAAGGTTGGGAGGCAACACCATAAGCCCCTATCTTTCTCTGTGTCCGATTAAAACTCCATAACCATAAGTATTGCGTGAGTGTTAGCAATTGTGAAAGACTAAAAGATAGTTGAGTACGTGGACTTGCTGAAAAGCTCTTATATTGACTCTTTCCTATGTTAAGATAAATTGCAATTGCTTCAATGACCGAGATTATAGTTTGTTAGTTTTCAATGAAGTTTCTAATTCATACTTGACATTGTGAATAGATTGTTACTGGAGTATAAGAAATCACATGACAATTTATATAAATGCTGCTGTTATAAGAATGATCATGATGCCCTCATGTCTGTATTTTATTTTATCGACACCTCTATCTCTAAACATGTGGACATATTTTTCGATATCGGCTTCCGCTTGAGGACAAGCGAGGTCTAAGCTTGATACGTCCATTTTGCATCATGCTTTGATATTGATATTTATTGCATTATTTGTTGTTATTACACATTATGTCACAATACTTATGCCTTTTCTCTCTTATTTTACAAGGTTTACATGAAGAGGGAGAATGCCGACAGCTGGAATTCTGGGCTGGAAAAGGAGCAAATATTAGAGACCTATTCTGCACAACTCCAAAAGTCCTGAAACTCCACGGAAGTTATTTTTTGAATTTATAAGAAATACTGAGCGAAGAAAATACCAGAGGGGGCCCACACCCTATCCATGAGGGTAGGGGGTGCGCCCTACCCCCTGGGCGTGCCCCCTGCCTCGTGGGCCCCCTGGCAGGCCTTCGGTGTCCATCTTCTGCTATATGAAGTCTTTTACCCTGAAAAAATCATAAGCAAGCTTGCGGGACGAAACTCCTCCGCCACGAGGCGGAACCTTGGCGGAACCAATCTAGGGCTCCGACAGAGCTGTTCTGCCGAGGAAACATCCCTCCGGGAGGGGGAAATCATCGCCATCATCATCACCAACGATCCTCTCATCGGGAGGGGGTCAATCTCCATCAACATCTTCACCAGCACCATCTCCTCTAAAACCCTAGTTCATCTCTTGTATCCAATCTTTGTCCCAAAGCCTCAGATTGGTACCTGTAGGTTGCTAGTAGTGTTGATTACTCCTTGTAGTTGATGCTAGTTGGTTTATTCGGTGGAAGATTATATGTTCAGATCCTTAATGCATATTAATACCCCTATGATTATGAACATGAATCTGATTTGTGAGTAGTTACGTTTGTTCCTGAGGACATGGGAGAAGTCTTGCTATTAGTAGTCATGTGAATTTGGTATTCGTTCGATATTTTGATGAGATGTATGTTTTCTTTCCTCTAGTGGTGTTATGTGAACGTCGACTACATGACACTTCACCATTGTTTGGGCCTAGGGGAAGGCATTGGGAAGTAATAAGTAGATGATGGGTTGCTAGAGTGACAGAAGCTTAAACCCCAGTTGATGCGTTGCTTCGTAAGGGGCTGATTTGGATCCATATGTTTCATGCTATGGTTAGGTTTACCTTAATACTTCTTTTGTAGTTGCGGATGCTTGCAATAGGAGTTAATCATAAGTGGGATGCTTGTCCAAGGAAAGGCAGCACCCAAGCATCGGTCCACCCACATATTAAATTATCAAAGTACCAAATGCGAATCATATGAGCGTGATGAAAACTAGCTTGACGATAATTCCCATGTGTCCTCGGGAGCGTTTTCCTTCATATAAGAATTTGTCCAGGCTTGTCCTTTGCTACCAAAAGGATTGGGCCACCTTGCTGCACCTTATTTACTTTGTTACTTGTTGCTCGTTACTGTCAGGACCGGATTTTCGGGGTGTCAATTTCCCAAAAATGGTCCTTGTGCTCACCAGCCCCAGGATTACTGTTAGCTGATGAGGCACCAACTTGATACAGAAATTCCTAGCAAAATACAAAATATGTGGTACAAGACCATTCTGGCCTATGAGTACAACAAATGGTTTCTAGTGGTTGATGGCGGAAGCGGTTTGTGGTTCATCAGTGGCCATGGGACTCCATTTCCCACAGGAACAACTGACCAGGATAACTCCTATCTTCGCGAGGCTGCTATCATCATTGCGTAGGTTCCGGGGCTGTCGTCGCAACGCTCCTCTCCACGCAAGAAATCTGGCCAAGACAATAGCCAGGGAAAAGCCAGTGAGTACTTTGAATGTACTCGCAAACATTATGAACACAGGTATAATATAACAAATGATGATCATGCTCTGAAATATTCTATGATCACAACGTCAGCCACGAAATAAAAATCCATGATGCACGCAAGCAGGTTGTTCATATGAATATGCAATAAGGGAGCAGAAATAGAATGCACCGATCGGGTGTCTGAAGCGACGCCTCGAAAGGATAATAATATAAAGCATGCCTCAGTTGGGCGTCTGAGCGACACCACATAAAGGGCTTATAAATATATTCAAGTAACAAGCGTGCCACAGTCGGGTGTCTGAGCGACACCACATAAAGGGCTTATAAGTAATTTAAATAACAAGCATGTTGTTGGGTAACGTAGTAATTTCAAAATTTTTCCTACGCACACGCAAGATCATGGTGATGCATAGCAACGAGAGGGGAGAGTGTTGTCCACGTACCCTCATAGACCGACAGCGGAAGCGTTATCACAACGCGGTTGATGTAGTCGTACGTCTTCACGATCCGACCGATCAAGTACCGAACGTACGGCACCTCCAAGTTCTACACACGTTCAGCTCGATGACGTCCCTCGAACTCCGATCCAGCCGAGTGTTGAGGGAGAGTTTCGTCAGCACGACGGCGTGGTGACGATGATGATGTTCCACCGACGCAGGGCTTCGCCTAAGCTCCGCAACGGTATTATCGAGGTGTAATATGGTGGAGGGGGCACCGCACACGGCTAAAATATCGTATATCAAGTGTCTAGAGGTGCCCCCTGCCCCCGTATATAATGGAGCAAGGGGGAGGCCGACTACCCTTGGCGCGCCAAAGAGAGGGGGGAGTCCTCCTCCTAGTAGGAGTAGGACTCCCCTTTCCTAGTCCTACTAGGAAAAGAAGGGGGGAAGGAAAGAGAGGGAGAGGGAGAGGGAAAGGGGGCTGCGCCCCGCTCTCCTAGTCCAACTAGGACTCCTCCTGGGAGGGGGCGCGCCACCTCCTGGCTGCTGCCCTCTCTCTCCCCTCAAGGCCCACTAAGGCCCAATACTTCCCCGGGGGGTTTCGGTAACCCTCTGGCACTCCAGTTTAATCCGAAACTTCTCCGGAACACTTCTGGTATCCGAATATAGTCGTCCAATATATCAATCTTTATGTCTCGAGCATTTTGAGACTCCTCGTCATGTCCGTGATCACATCCGGGACTCCGAACAACCTTCGGTACATCAAAACATATAAACTCATAATATAACTGTCATCGTAACTTTAAGCGTGCGGACCCTTCGGGTTCGAGAACTATGTAGACATGACCGAGACACCTCTCCGGTCAATAACCAATAGCGGGACCTGGATGCCCATATTGGCTCCCACATATTCTACGAAGATCTTTTTCGGTCAGACCGCATAACAACATACGTTGTTCCCTTTGTCATCGGTATGTTACTTACCCGAGATTCGATCGTCGGTATCTCGATACCTAGTTCAATCTTGTTACCGGCAAGTCTCTTTACTCGTTCCGTAATACATCATCTCGCAACTAACTTATTAGTCACAATGCTTGCAAGGCTTATAGTGATGTGCATTAGCGAGTGGGCCCAGAGATACCTCTCCGACAATCGGAGTGACAAATCCTAATCTCGAAATACGCCAACCCAACAAGTACCTTTGGTGACACCTGTAGAGCACCTTTATAATCACCCATTTACGTTGTGACGTTTGCTAGCACACAAAGTGTTCCTCCGGTAAACGGGAGTTGCATAATCTCATAGTCATAGGAACATGTATAAGTCACGAAGAAAGCAATAGCAACATACTAAACGATCGGGTGCTAAGCTAACGTAACGGGTCATCTCAATCACGCCATTCTCCTAATGAGGTGATCCCGTTAATCAAATGACAACTCATGTCTATGGCTAGGAAACATAACCATCTTTGATTAACGAGCTAGTCTGGTAGAGGCATACTAGTGACACTCTGTTTGTCTATGTATTCACACATGTATTATGTTTCCGGTTAATACAATTCTAGCATGAATAATAAACATTTATCATGATATAAGGAAATATATAATACTTTATTATGGCCTCTAGGGCATATTTCCTTCACATGCCACAGTCGGGCGTCTGATGCGACACCACATAAAGGGCTTATAAGTAATTTAAATAACAAGCATGCCACAGTTGGGCGTCTGAGTGACACCACATAAAGGGCTTATAAGTAATTTAAATAACAAGCATGCCACAGTCGGGCGTCTGAGCGACACCGCATAAAGGGCTTATAAGAGAATAATCGCAGTGAGTATCCAGGAGGTAGAACCGTCCCAGGGATACTCAATAATTCAAATAATGTAAATGGTTAGTCCACAATAATAATAATAATAATCCTCATATGTCACAGGTCATAATCAATGTTCTGGTTTAGCAGTTTTTCCTCCGAAGACCGACACTAAGACCGACACATGACCCATCCCAGACTGTAGTCCTTAACCATGGACACGGCTATTCGAATAGATATAATCTCTGCAGAGGGTGTACTCTTTACCCACGAGTAACGGATTTCTTTAGTCCATCGGGACTAATTCCGTCTACGGTCTTTTAATTGAAAACACACATAACCGCACACACCAGCCTAACTTACCGGTGTCTGGAATCACCCACGACACCCGTTAAGCGAAACTCTAAGTGGGGAGGCTACAACCTCGATTAGCATGGGATCAAAAAATTTATACCGCGCGCAAACTAGGGGAGCTACCCCTTCGGCTCCAACCGAAAACACCCATGCCCCCGGACTAGGTGGCATGCCTACCGGGGGCCTCCAGTATCTTCCACCATGGCCTCTCTGTACGGTGTGTGCTAGGAAGGGGTTGACAACTTACTGAACCGTACCCTACCTGTGGCAGGGACAAGTGGTAGTACGAAACAAGTATGGGGGTTACTGGAACAAGACTCAATCTACGGTCGACTCAGGAGGTTTAAGTATTCCCTGCATGGTTAGCATAACAAATATGTTTCAACCAACAGACAAAATCACCACTCATCATACCTCACTATGCCGTACCAGACACAACCGTCTCGACGAAGACTGGAGACAAACTCGTGTCTAACCAAGATAGATACTTTCCCGGATTCCTTCCGGTAGGCATGAAAGTCATACAAGGGTGATTACTATCACAAGCATATCAAATTCCAACAGCAAGCAACATTCATTATGCACTCATGAGTATGATCATATCATCACATAAAATAATGAATACTTTGTGTTAAGGTGTTGTTGTAACCGTATCAAACAACACACATAATATTATGCCAGGGTTCAGAATGCCTGCCTTCAAGAGTATGCAAGTGGGGTGCATTTTTTTGAAAGTTGCTTGCTTCTTCAAAAATCCTATTTTGAGAAAATTCAAATTAACACATAGTTTCAAAACAGTACAAAAAAGTTGTTCGGAAAATTTTCAAATAAATATGAAAATAAACTAGACAGAATTTGAGAAACAACAGAAAACGAATCAAGTCAATTGGACTTATATTTAAAAAGTTATAGCCAGTCAAAGTTTAGTCAAAATCTATTTTTAATAGATAACTAAAAGAAACAGAAAAAAAACGGTTCGGGGGGGGGGAACGTACTCTGTGCTTTACGCCTTAACTTATGCCAGCGTGGACCGGCTCTGGGTCACTGACAGTGGGTCCCTTGGGCCCACTGGTCAGGTTTGACCAGTCGCCCGCCTCCTTTCTCCTCTGCCCGAGCGGAGGCGGGGCTCCGGCGATCGCCGTCGACGAACGGCGGCTTCCCGCGGGGTTCCGAGGGCGGGGATGGATCTGCTGGTCCAGGGTGGTCCTCCCGGTGGTCGAACGGCTGGCGGGGGCGAAGGGAGTCGCCGGCGGCGATCTCCGCGGCGGAGGTGGCTTCAGGAGGATTTTGGGGCCTTGGCTATGGTGGCTCCCCGTCGTGGCTGAGGGGCTGGGCTGCTCCGCACGGTCGAGGGGAAG
>NC_057799.1:649444825-649452517 GCF_018294505.1 Triticum aestivum | reverse complement strand
AATTGGCCGGAGACGAGGGAGAAGGCCTTCCCCCGTCGATGGCTGGCGGTGGTGGCTCTAGAGTAATGGCCTGAGGTGGCCTGGGGGTTCGGAGGAGCTCGGGGGTCCGTTAATAGGCGGCCAAGGTCGGTTCCGCGGCGGCCGGGGATAAGCTCGACGGCGAACCGCCATTCTGTTGTTGCAGGGCGACGTGGCGGCGACGAGCGCTTGCAGACGAGCTTGCGGATGAGCTTGAGCTGTTCCAGGGGCAGCTGGGGCGCGCGTGTGGCTTGGGCGGCGCCGTCCATGGCAGAGGCTGCTGCGGCCGCCCACCCGCTGCCATGGCCGACCTGACGGCGGCGCTGTAGGGTGCCAGGGGGGACTTGGATGATTCTGGCGAGTGGATGAGGACGGGCGTGGCTCTGCGAGCGAGCAAAGGCCAGGGGGCGGGGTGAGCGAACACGGCGGCTCGGTTGCACGCGCGCGTGCAAAATGTGCGCTCCGGGCGCGCCCAGAGCACGCACGCCAGGCGTTCGGCAAAATGCCAAGGCATGCCAGGAGGCTTGGGTGGAGCTGGGGTTTAACAGGTCTAGGTTAGAGTAATATAGGGACTTAGTGGACATGTTGGTTTGGTCAGGGGATCAAGATCACAATGCAAATATGAAACTATGCCAAATCTGTTCATGCACTCAAGGTGTTCGACAGAATGCTATGGGCATCTAGGCAATTCTTGGGGTGGCCAAAAACTCCAGGTCCTAGTCTCTTTGGATGATAAAGAGGGTGGCAAGGTTAGTTTGTTAAAAACAAAAACTTGTTAGTGCAAGTTTTTGAGAAAACCAAATCTGGACAGAAACTAAAGGCTATCTTTGCATGGACAAAAATTACTCCAATGGGTCCACTCTCCTGGACTTAAGGGTTTTGCAGGGTGGACTATAAGCAGGAAAAAGAATCATGGGCAACAGAGCAAACAAAAATAGAGTTGCAGTAGAAAATGCCAAACTGGACAAAAGAGCAAAAGAGGATGATTTGCTCAAATTTTTCAAAGAACACTCATGGGTTTTTGCATAAAGTTGAATTATATGCATCTACTGACATCTCCAAACACTTGGAAGAATTTTTAAAGAAATATTTAAATAGGTTGTAGTGCAAAATTACCAACTGGACCAGATTTGAAAATTTGGTGTCGAGCTCAAAATCTCCAATGACCAAAAGATCTTTTTGCATAAAAGTGATGTGGAAATATCACATGACATCCCCAAATTTTGGTTGAAATTTTAAAGAAGTATTTGAAAGGGTTACAGTGCAAAAGAGGCTCCATAACTTATGAAAATCATTTTTAGAAGAATAAAGCTCAGGAAAAACAATTATGCAAATAAACCCACTGATAAAAGAAATGTTTTCTTGAGAGGGTATACAAGTCCAATAATATTTTTGGAAGGTTTTCACTTGGGGTAAAAACTTCACAATATCAAAGAAAAGAGAGGTTCTGAAATCAAAAGATAAATCCAGAAAATAAAAATTTAATTTCCTGGCAAAATTTTAATAAACAAAATATGGTTAAATATTTGGGGTGTTACAACACTACCCCCCTTAAGAAAAATCTCGTCCTCAAGATTTGCTAAGGGCTGTTTTGAAAAAAAAACTCCTATTAGCTGAAACCAAACAGTTTACTCATAGCACAACTTAGGGTACGACGCATAAGCAGCAATGCGTAAATAAATGTTGGGACAATGAACATAGCAGTGATGTCTACAATGAAAACGGTAAATAGACAGGGTCCTGAGAAAACGCCTCTGGTATTGGGGCACACTCCTCTTCTATCGGGGGAAGCGGGTTGACTAGTCAGTGAATGCGTCTCTCCTGGTCGGGCCTCAGTGGTCTGCCGATGGCGATATGAGGATTTAAATCAGCGAGGCTGTGGAGATAACCCATTACTCAATTCGTCCACTAGGGAAAGATGCTACTTCTCCGGGTTAAACGCTCTTGAGCGATGACATACTGTGCAAGGTTGGCCAGCACTGGGTCTCTCTCAATTCGTCCACTAGGGAAAGATGCTACTTCTCCGGGTGCTGCACGACTCGGGAAGTAATAATACCCTCGTTTGCTGGCATAGGGCACCGCGAATCGAAGGCGAGCAAGCGCTTCGTACGCAGCAGCTTCTATGGCCATATGCGGAGTCGGCATAGATTTCCCCACGAAGGAGACTTCCGTTGGGTCTTGGTTTGGGTTTGCGGGAGGGACGTGCACTACAGCCCAATATTTCGTGGTGGATGGGGTGATCCTCAATTTGAGCAACTCGTACTAGGGTGGATGGATGGCACTCATGGTACTGCAGGTAAAGTCCCACAATATTTTGATAAAACTACCTGGGGTGGCATCTGGAGTTCTCAGATAAATACTGGGGCTCGGCATGGCAAAGGAATGGCTGTGAGAGTTATGCACAAGGTGAGAGATACTTGGCAAGGTCACGAGGTGGCCTTTTATATAGCATCTGGGCGGGGTCATTTATCGCGGTGAAGGGTAACTAGTTTGTCGGTTCTGCTCTTGGGTTCGGGGTCAATGCCACAGATACACATATCTCATAAATGTGACGCATTGCTGTGGGTATCGTCAGGGGTGGTTTTTGGTAGCTACGCCCGGAATAAAAAAAGCAATCGTACATCAACATACTTATGCATGGCTACTATTTAAAATAGGGGCGCACAAGCAGACATCAATTAATTATGTTGATACAAGGTCACACAATTATGAGGCATA
Organism: Triticum aestivum; assembly: GCF_018294505.1. Lineage (NCBI taxonomy): Eukaryota > Viridiplantae > Streptophyta > Magnoliopsida > Poales > Poaceae > Triticum > Triticum aestivum. The sequence goes on along the minus strand of NC_057799.1, from coordinate 649,449,781 downwards.
GAAAAACTCAGGCTCGGTACTACTCGAGTGACTTAGTCTACCTCGTTAATATCTAAGCGGGCTTGCCTTGTGGACGTCGAGGCTTCTCCACGGGTTTCACCGTCAGGGTTAGCTGGAGGGGGTTGAGGAACTGCAGGGTCGGGGTAGCGATGATGACCATCACGGGGGTTGTTGGCCACAATCCCGTTGGAGCGTGTTCCCAAAAGGCGACGAAGCACTTCTGGGGCCACCAAAACATTTTTTTCGATGGCTGGGGCAGTCCTCCAGGACTCGATCGGTTGTCCGAACAGCATGACTGGGTTGTCGGCGTCGGGCTCATCTTCTCTTCTTGTCGGGGCTCGGCGAATCAGTTCTCCACGAGCTGCGATCAGATCAAGGGTGATTTGATCGAACAGTTCCTCTAGTGCACTTACATAGTGCACCAGATGCAACAATGCAGGATCTGTCTCGTGATCTCCGTTGGCAACCTGGGGTGGCCTACCATACCCGTCACGGTTGGGGGAGTAGTAGAACGAGCGACAGTTAACTCTGGGCGACAAGTGCCGGAGTTGAACTATAGCCTCTCGAGCAGCTAGTTGGATGGCTTATGGCTCAAAGGAAGTTGTCCTTCCGGTGAACCTGTAGGGGCGTTCTGGCGATAGACCCCTACCATAGACGTGCACAGTGGCTCAGAATTGTCGGGGCTCTTCTAATGCAAAGGCACGGCGGGTGAGGTTTGCTAGCACGGTCACAAAACCTCCAAGGTTGGTTGCTGTGGTCTCATTGTGAACAATGGGTCCAGGCATTATAGCTTGGTTTGGGGTAAAGGCTGTGCTGTGCTGGGTTGAGGCTAGCGTGCCCTTTTTAAAAAAGGGGACGGAGTCTTCCTTCGCACGCTTGCGAATGAGACACTTTAGGTGCCGGTCACTGGCGCGTGATCGATAGGCTAGGCTGATAGGTTGGGCACCGACTGCCAAAAGGTGTCGGGTCACTGTGTGGCTATCTTACACGAGAAGCTTGGCTGGGGTTTAGGTTAAGGTCTGGTGGGTTGGTTAACCTAGGTTTATTGACCTGGCTAAGATAGGATTAGCCAATGGTCAGCCTGGCTCTGATACCAAGGTTGTCAGGACCGGATTTTCGGGGTATCAATTTCCCAAAAATGGTCCTTGTGCTCACCAGCCCCAGGATTACTGTTAGCTGATGAGGCACCAACTTGATACAGAAATGTGACGCCCCCGATTCGACCGTACACTAATCATGCACGCAAATGTGTACGACCAAGATCAGGGACTCACGGGAAGATATCACAACACAACTCTAAAACATAAATAAGTCATACAAGCATCATAATACAAGCCAGGGGCCTCGAGGGCTCGAATACAAGTGCTCGATCACAGACGAGTCAGCGGAAGCAACAATATCTGAGTACAGACATAAGTTAAACAAGTTTGCCTTAAGAAGGCTAGCACAAACTGGGGTACAGATCAAACGAGGCGCAGGCCTCCTGCCTAGGATCCTCCTAACTACTCCTGGTCGTCGTCAGCGGCCTGCACGTAGTAGTAGGCACCTCCAGTGTCGCAGGTGTCGTCGTCGATGGTGGCGTCTGGCTCCTGGACTCCAACATCTGGTTGCGACAACCAGATAGAAAGGAAAGGGGGAAAAGAGGGAGAGAAGCAACCGTGAGTACTCATCCAAAGTACTCGCAAGCAAGGAGCTACACTACATATGCATGGGTATATGTGTAAAGGGGCATATCAGTGGACTGAACTGCAGAATGCCAGAATAAAAAGGGGGATAGCTAGTCCTGTCGAAGACTACGCTTCTGGCAGCCACCATCTTGCAGCATGTAGAAGAGAGTAGATTGAAGTCCTCCAAGTAGCATCGCATAGCATAATCCTACCCGGCGATCCCCTCCTCGTCACCCTGTTAGAGAGCGATCACCGGGTTGTATCTGGCACTTGGAAGGGTGTATTTTATTCAGTATCCAGTTCTAGTTGTCATAAGGTCAAGGTACAACTCCGGGTCGTCCTTTTACCGAGGGACACAGCTATTCGAATAGATAAACTTCCCTGCAGGGGTGCACCACATAACCCAACACGCTCGATCCCATTTGGCCGGACACACTTTTCTGGGTCATGCCCGGCCTCGTAAGATCAACGCGTCGCAGCCCCACCTAAGCACAACAGAGCGGTCAGCACGCCGGTCTAACCCTATGCGCGCAGGGGTCTGGGCCCATCGCCCTATGCACACCTGCACGTTGCGTACGCGGCCGGAAGCAGACCTAGCCTAGTGGCGTTCCAGTCCAATCCGGCGCGCGCCACTCAGTCGCTGACGTCAAGAAGGCTTCGGCTGATACCACGACGCCGGGATACCCATAACTACTCCCACGTAGATGGTTAGTGCGTATAGACCAAATGGCCAGACTCAGATCAAATACCAAGATCTCGTTAAGCGTGTTAAGTAACCGCGAACGCCGACCAGGGCCATGCCCACCTCTCACCTAGGCAGTCTCAACCTGCCCTGCCGCTCCGCCACAAAGATCCACTAGCGGGTACTCCTACGAGCCGACCCGACTTTAGTCATCACATGTGTCATGTATGTAGTATATAAGTATATACCCGTGATCACCGCCCAGGTGATCACGGCCCGATAGTATAGCACAGCAGACGGACAAGAATGTAGGACAAGAATGTAGGGCCACTGATGGAAATGTAGGCATTTTATAAAAATGTGTTTTCTCCACAATAATTATCAGTGCAATTTCTGGCAGTGCCCGAACATTTTTGTTTAAATTTTTGAAAACTTTTATTTTCCACTTTAAATTTAATTGAAGTTTGAATTAGGAGTTTGAAAAGAAATGTGTTCCAAATGTGATCAAGCCCTGTTTAGCAACATGATTAGCTTAATCACAGAGGGTTACTGTAGCATGATCCTCAGGGTGTTACAAGAAATTCCTAGCAAAATACAAAATATGTGGTACAAGACCATTCTGGCCTATGAGTACAACAAATAGTTTCTAGTGGTTGATGGCGGAAGCGGTTTGTGGTTCATCAATGGCCATGGGACTCCATTTCCGACAGGAACAGCTGACCATGATAACTCCTATCTTCGCGAGGCTGCTATCATCATTGCGTAGGTTCCGGGGCTGTCGTTGCAACGCTCCTCTCCACGCAAGAAATCTGGCCAAGACAATAGCCAGGGACAAGCCAGTGAGTACTTTGAATGTACTCGCAAACATTATGAACATAGGTATAATATAACGAATGATGATCATGCTCTGAAATATTCTATGATCACAACGTCAGCCAGGAAATAAAAATCCATGATGCACGCAAGCAGGTTGTTCATATGAATATGCAATAAGGGAGCAGAGATAGAATGCACCGATCGGGTGTCTGAAGCGACGCCTCGAAAGGATAATAATATAAAGCATGCCTCAGTCGGGCGTCTGAGTGACATCACATAAAGGGCTTATAAATAATTTGAAATAACAAGCGTGCCACAGTCGGGTGTCTGAGCGACACCGCATAAAGGGCTTATAAGTAATTTAAATAACAAGCATGCCACAGTCGGGCGTCTGATGCGACACCACATAAAGGGCTTATAAGTAATTTAAATAACAAGCATGCCATAGCCGGGCATCTGAGCGACACCACATAAAGGGCTTATAAGTAATTTAAATAACAAGCATGCCACAGTCGGGCGTCTGAGCGACACCACATAAATGGCTTATAAGAGAATAATCGCAGTGAGTATCCAGGAGGTAGAACCGTCCCAGGGATACTCAATAATTCAAATAATGTAAATGGTTAGTCCACAATAATAATAATCATAATCCTCATATGTCACAGGTCATAATCAATGTTCTGGTTTAGCAGTTTTTCCTCCGAAGACCGACACTAAGACCGACACTTGACCCATCCCGGACTGTAGTCCTTAACCATGACAACGGCTATTCGAATAGATATAATCTCTGCAGAGGGTGTACTCTTTACCCACGAGTAACGGATTTCTTTAGTCCATCGGGACTAATTCCGTCTACGGTCTTTTAATTGAAAACACACCTAACCGCACACACCAGCCTAACTTACCGGTGTATGGAATCACCCACGACACCCGTTAAGCAAAACTCTAAGTGGGGAGGCTACAACCTCGATTAGCATGGGATCAAAAAATTTATACCGCGCGCAAACTAGCGGAGCTACCCCTTCGGCTCCAACAGAAAACACCCATGCCCCCAGACCAGGTGGCATGCCTACCGGGGGCCTCCGGTATCTTCCACCATGGCCTCTCTGTACGGTGTGTGCTAGGAAGGGGTTGACAACTTACTGAACCGTACCCTACCTGTGGCAGGGACAAGTGGTAGTACGAAACAAGTATGGGGGTTACTGGAACAAGACTCGATCTACGGTCGACTCAGGAGGTTTAAGTATTCCCTGCATGCTTAGCATAACAAATATGTTTCAACCAACAGACAAAATCACCACTCATCATACCTCACTATGCCGTACCAGACACAACCGTCTCGACGAAGACTAGAGACAAGCTCGTGTCTACCCAAGACAGAGACTTTCCCGGATTCCTTCCGGTAGGCATGAAAGGCATACAAGGGTGATTACTATCACAAGCATATCAAATTCCAACAGCAAGGAACATTCATTATGCACTCATGAGTATGATCATATCATCACATAAAATAATGAATACTTTGTGTTAAGGTGGTGTTGTAACCGTATCAAACAACACACATAATTTTTTTTGTAAGTTGCTTCCTTCTTAAAAAATCCTATTTTGAGAAAATTCAAATTAACACATAGTTTCAAAACAGTACAAAAAAGTTGTTTGGAAAATTTTCAAATAAACATGACAATAAACTAGACAGAATTTGAGAAACAACAGAAAAAGAATCAAGTCAATTGGACTTATATTTAAAAAGTTATAGCCAGTCAAAGTTTAGTCAAAATCTGTTTTTAATAG
>NC_057799.1:649388665-649444576 GCF_018294505.1 Triticum aestivum | reverse complement strand
CATTTATGCCAGCGTGGACCGGCTCTGGGTCACTACCAGTGGGTCCCTTGGGCCCACTGGTCAGGTTTGACCAGTCGCCCGCCTCCTTTCTCCTCTGCCCGAGCGGAGGCGGTGCTCCGGCGATCGCCGTCGACGAACGGCGGCTTCCCGCGGGGTTCCGAGGGCGGGGATGGATCTGCTGGTCCAGGGCGGTCCTCCCGGTGGTCGAACGGCTGGCGGGGGCGAAGGGAGTCGCCGGCGGCGAGCTCCGCGGTGGAGGTGGCTTCGGGAGGATTTGGGGGCCTGGGCAGCGGTGGCTCCCCGTCGAGGCTGAGGGGCTGGGCGGCTCCGCACGGTCGAGGGGAAGAGGGTGGTGGCACTGGATGGATGGGGGAAGGGGGGGCTCTGCTTGCGACGAACGGGGCCGGAGGGTGGCGGCGGCCGAATTGGCCGGAGACGAGGGAGAAGGCCTTCCCCCGTCGATGGCTGGCGGTGGTGGCTCTAGAGTGATGGCTGAGGTGGCCTGGGGGTTCGGAGGAGCTCGGGGGTCCTTTTATAGGCGGCCAAGGTCGGTTCCGTGGCGGCCGGGGATAAGCTCGACGGTGAACAACCGTTCTGTTGTTGCAGGGCGACGTGGCAGCGATGAGCGCTTGGAGACGAGCTTGCGGATGAGCTCGAGCTATTCCAGGGGCAGCCGGCGCGCGCGTGTGGCTTGGGCGGCGCCGTCCATGGCGGAGGCTGCTGCGGTCGTCCGCTCGCTGCCATGGCCGACCTGACGGCGGCGCTGTAGGGTGCCAGGGGGGACTTGGATGGTTCTGGCGAGTGGATGAGGACGGGCGTGGCTCTGCGAGCGAGCAAAGGCCAGGGGGGGCGGGGTGAGCGAACGCGGTGGCTCGGTTGCACGCGCGCGTGCAAAACGTGCGCTCCGGGCGCGCCCAGAGGACGCACGCCAGGCGTTCGGCAAAATGCCAAGGCATGCCAGGAGGCTTGGGTGGAGCTGGGGTTTAACAGGTCTAGGTTAGAGTAATCTAGGGACTTAGTGGACATGTTGGTTTGGTCAGGGGATCAAGATCACAATGCAAATATGAAACTATGCCAAATCTGTTCATGCACTCAAGGTGTTCGAAAGAATGCTATGGGCGTCTAGGAAATTCTTGGGGTGGCCAAAAACTCCAGGTCCTAGTCTCTTTGGATGGTAAAGAGGGTGGCAAGGTTAGTTTGTTAAAAACAAAAACTTGTTGGTGCAAGTTTTTGAGAAAACCAAATCTGGACAGAAACTAAAGGCTATCTTTGCATGGACAAAAATTACTCCAATGGGTCCACTCTCCTGGACTTAATTGTTTTGCAGGGTGGACTATAAGCAGGAAAAAGAATCATGGGCAACAAAGCAAACAAAAATAGAGTTGCAGTAGAAAATGCCAGACTGGACAAAAGAGCAAAAGAGGATGATTTGCTCAAATTTTTCAAAGAACACTCATGGGTTTTTGCATAAAGTTGAATTATATGCATCTACTGACATCTCCAAACACTTGGAAGAATTTTTAAAGAAATATTTAAATAGGTTGTAGTGCAAAATTACCAAGTGGACCAGATTTGAAAATTTGGTGTCGAGGTCAAAATCTCCAATGACCAGAAGATATTTTTGCATAAAAGTGATGTGGAAACATCACATGATATCCCCAAATTTTGGTTGAAATTTTAAAGAAGTATTTGAAAGGGTTACAGTGCAAAAGAGGCTCCATAACTTATGAAAATCATTTTTAGAAGAATAAAGCTCAGGAAAAACAATTATGCAAATAAACCCACTGATAAAAGAAATGTTTTCTTGAGAGGGTATACAAGTCCAATAATATTTTTGGAAGGTTTTCACTTGGGGTAAAAACTTCACAATAGCAAAGAAAAGAGAGGTTATGAAATCAAAAGATAAATCCAGAAAATAAAAATTTAATTTCCTGGCAAAATTTTAATAAACAAAATATGGTTAAATTTTTGGGGTGTTACAGTTACCAATTACCTTATCAAAAAACTATCTGATACCGATAATTTCAGTGCTTGCAGAGAATACCTTACTGAAAACTGCCTATCATTTCCTTCTGCTCCTCGTTGGGTTCGACACTCTAACTTATCGAAAGGACTACGATAGATCCCCTACACTTGTGGGTCATCACCGATAAAGATCTTCGTAGAATATGTAGGAGCCAATATGAGCATCCAGGTTCCGCTATTGGTTATTGACCGGAGAGGTGTCTCGGTCATGCCTACATAGTTCTCGAACCCGTAGGGTCCGCACGCTTAACCTTACAATGATTCTCTACTTCACTATGAAATCCTTTGAACTTTTCAAATGTTTCAGACTTGTGTTTCATCAACTAGATATACCCATACCTAGTCAAATCATCTGTGAAATCCTTTTCAAACTAGATATACCGCACGCTTAACGTTACAATGATTCTCTACTTCACTATGAAATCCTTTGAACTTTTCAAATGTTTCAGACTTGTGTTTCATCAACTAGATATACCCATACCTAGTCAAATCATCTGTGAATGTTAGAAAGTAATGGTACCCTGCAACCTCTTGAACATGCGTTGCTTTTCCCTTGAAGAGGAAAGGGTGATGCAGCAAAGTAGCGTAAGTATATCCCTTAGTTTTTGAGAACCAAGGTATCAATCCAGTAGGAGGCCACACGCAAGTCCCTCGTACCTACACAAACAAATAAGAACCTTGCAACCAACGCGATAAAGGGGTTGTCAATCCCTTCACGGCCACTTGCAAAAGTGAGATCTGATAGAGATGATAAGATAATATTTTTGGTATTTTTATGATAAAGATTAAAAGTAAAGATTGCAAAATAAACGGTGATAGCAATAGCTAGTTGACGATAGATTAATATGATGGAAAATAGACCTGGGAGCCATAGGTTTCACTAGTGGCTTCTCTCAAGATAGCATAAGTATTACGGTGGGTGAACAAATTACTGTCGAGCAATTGATAGAAAAGTGCATAGTTATGAGAATATCTAGGCATGATCATGTATATAGGCATCACGTCCGCGACAAGTAGACCAAAACGATTCTGCATCTACAACTATTACTCCACACATCGACCGCTATCCAGCATGCATCTAGAGTATTAAGTTCATAAGAACAAAGTAACGCATTAGGCAAGATGACATGATGTAGAGGGATAAACTCAAGCAATATGATATAAACCCCATCTTTTTATCCTCGATGGCAACAATACAATACGTGTCGTTTCCCCTACTGTCACTGGGATCGAGCAAGGCAAGATTGAACCCAAAGATAAGAACTTCTCCCATTGCAAGAAAGATCAATCTAGTAGGCCAAACCAAACTGATAATTCGAAGAGACTTCTAAACATAACAAATCATACATAAACGAATTCAGAGGAGATTCAAATATTGTTCATAGATAATCTTGATCATAAACCCACAATTCATCGGATCTCGACAAACACACCGCAAAAAGAGTTACATCGAATAGATCTCCAAAAAGATCGAGGAGAACTTTGTATTGAGATCCAAAGAGAGAGAAGAAGCCATCTAGCTAATAACTATGGACCCGAAGGTCTGTGGTAAACTACTCACACATCATTGGAGAGGCTATGGTGTTGATGTAGAAGCCCTTCGTGATCGATTCCCCCTCCGGCGGAGCGCCGGAAAAGGCCCCGAGATGGGATCTCACGGGTACAGAAGGTTGCGGCGGTGGAAATAGGGTTTCGTGGTGCTCCTGGATGGTTTCGGGGTATGTGGATATATATAGGAGGAAGAAGTAGGTCGGTGGAGCTACTAGGGGCCCATGAGGGTGGGGGCGCGCCCAGGGGGGCAGGCGCGCCTCCCTGCCTCGTGGCCTCCTTGCTTCTTTCTTGACGTCCACTCCAAGTCTCCTGGATCATGTTTGTTCCAAAAATAACTCTCCCGAAGGTTTCATTCCATTTGGACTCCGTTTGATATTCCTTTTCTGCGAAACACTGAAATAGGCAAAAAAACAACAATTTGCACTTGGCCTTCGGTTAGTAGGTTAGTCCCAAAAAAATAATATAAAAGTGCTTAGTAAATCCCATTAAACATCCAAAACAGATAATATAATAGCATGAAACAACAAAAAATTATAGATACGTTGGAGACGTATCATAAAAGCCGTGTGCTTCAATATTCATCGGACCGCATACATCGGTATGTATTATTTTCAATAAATCATTAGCTCGCTCCATTGTTTCGGACAATGGAGTTTTAGTCATCTTGCCCATGCCTAGTATCAAATGATTCATAATCAAGAGATTCCAAAAGTCCATCCGCATGGAATTTCTTCATGCGCTTTACACTAATATGACCTAAATGGCAGTGTCACAAGTATGTTGCACTATCATTATCAACTTTGCATCTTTTGGCATCAATATTATGCATATGTGTATCACTACGATTAAGATTCAACAAGAATAGACCATTCACAAAAGGTGTGTTACTATAAAAGATGTTACTCATATAAATAGAACAACCATTATTCTGTGACTTAAATGAATAACCGTCTCGCAATAAACAACCTTTATTGTGGCATGAATGTTCAGATCCGAAAGATTCAAGATAAAAGTTTAATACTGACATAATAATAATACTTCAAGCATACTATCAAAGCAATCATGTCTTCTCAAAATAACATGGCCAAAGAAAGTTATCCCTACAAAATCATATAGTCTGGCTATGCTCTATCTTCATCACACAAAGTATTTAATCATGCACAACCCCGATGACAAGCCAAGCAATTGTTTCATACTTTTGATGTTCTCAAACATTTTCAATCTTCACGCAATACATGAGCGTGAGCCATGGACATAGCACTATATGTGGAATAGAATGGTTGTTGTGGAGAAGACAAAAAGGAGAAGATAGTCTCACATCAACTAGGTGTATCAACGGGCTATGGAGTTGCCCATTAATAGATATCAATGTGAGTGAGTAGGGATTGCCATGCAACGGATACACTAGAGCTATAAGTGTATGAAAGCTCAACAAAAGAAACTAAGTGGGTGGGCATCCAACTCGCTTGCTCACGAAGACCTAGGGCATTTTGAGGAAGCCCATCATTGGAATATACAAGCCAAGTTCTATAATGTCAAATTCCCACTAGTATATGAAAGTGACAACATAGGAGACTCTCTATCATGAAGATCATGGTGCTACTTTGAAGCACAACTGTGGAAAAAGGATAATAACATCGTCCCTTCTCTCGTTTTCTCTCATTTTTTTATTTGGGCCTTTTTTATGGCCTCTTTTTTTTATTTTTTATTCTTTTCGTCCGGAGTCTCATCCCGACTTGTGGGGGAATCATAGTCTCCATCATCCTTTCCTCACTTGGGACAATGCTCTAATAATGATGATCATCACACTTTTATTTTCTTACAACTCAAAAATTACGACTCAATACTTAGAACATAATATGACTATGTGAATGCCTCCGGCGGTGTACCGGGATATGCTATGAATCAAGAGTGACATGTATGAAAGAATTATGAAGGTTGCTTTGCCACAAATACGATGTCCACTACATGATCATGCAAAGCAATATGACAATGATGAAGCGTGTCATAAACGGAACGGTGGTAAGTTGCATGGCAATATATTTCAGAATGGCTATGGAAATGCCATAATAGGTAGGTATGGTGGCTGTTTTTGAAGGAAATATGCCCTAGAGGCAATAATAAAGTATTATATATTTCCTTATATCATGATAAATGTTTATTATTCATGCTAGAATTGTATTAACCGGAAACATAATACATGTGTGAATACATAGACAAACAAAGTGTCACTAGTATGCCTCTACTTGACTAGTTCGTTAATCAAAGATGGTTATGTTTCCTAGCCATAGACATGAGTTGTCATTTGATTAACGGGATCACCTCATTAGGAGAATGACGTGATTGACATGACCCATTACATTAGCTTAGCACCCGATCGTTTAGTATGTTGCTATTGCTTTCTTCATGACTTATACATGTTCCTATGACTATGAGATTATGCAACTCCCGTTTACCGGAGGAACACTTTGTGTGCTACCAAACGTCACAACGTAACTGGGTGATTATAAAGGTGCTCTACAGGTGTCTCCAAAGGTACTTGTTGGGTTGGCGTATTTCGAGATTAGGATTTGTCACTCCGATTGTCGGAGAGGTATCTCAGGGCCCACTCGGTAATGCACATCACTATAAGCCTTGCAAGCATTGTGACTAATGAGTTAGTTGCGGGATGATGTATTACGGAACGAGTAAAGAGACTTGCCGGTAACGAGATTGAACTAGGCATCGAGATACCGACGATCGAATCTCGGGCAAGTAACATACCGATGACAAAGGGAACAACGTATGTTGTTATGCGGTCTGACCGATAAAGATCTTCGTAGAATATGTGGGAGCCAATATGGGCATCCAGGTCCCGCTATTGGTTATTGACCGGAGAGGTGTCTCGGTCATGTCTACATAGTTCTCGAACCCAAAGGGTCCGCACGCTTAAAGTTATGATGACAGTTTTATTATGAGTTTATATGTTTTGATGTACCGAAGGTTGTTCGGAGTCCCGGATGTGATCACGGACATGACGAGGAGTCTCGAAATGGCCGAGACATAAAGATTGATATATTGGACGACTATATTCGGACACCGGAAGTGTTCCGGAGAAGTTTCGGATTAAACCGGAGTGCCGGAGGGTTACCGGAACCCCCCGGGGAAGTATTGGGCCTTAGTGGGCCTTGAGGGGAGAGAGAGGGCAGCAGCCAGGAGGTGGTGCGCCCCCTCCTAGAGGAGTCCTAGTTGGACTAGGAGAGGGGGGCGCAGCCCCCTTTCCCTCTCCCTCTCCCTCTCTTTCCTTCCCCCCTTCTTTTCCTAGTAGGACTAGGAAAGGGGAGTCCTACTCCTACTAGGAGGAGGACTCCCCCCCTCTCCTTGGCGCGCCCCATAGGCAGCCGGCCTCCCCCTTGCTCCTTTATATACGGGGGCAGGGGGCACCTAAGAACACACTTTGATATACGATATTTTAGCCGTGTGCGGTGCCCCCCTCCACCAGATTACACCTCGATAATACCGTCGCGAAGCTTAGGTGAAGCCCTGCGTCGGTGGAACATCATCATCGTCACCACGCCGTCGTGCTGACGAAACTCTCCCTCAACACTCTGCTGGATCGGAGTTCGAGGGACGTCATCGAGCTGAACGTGTGTAGAACTTCGGAGGTGCCGTGCGTTCGGTACTTGATCGGTCGGATCGTGAAGACGTTCGACTACATCAACCGCGTTGTAATAACGCTTCCGCTGTCGGTCTACGAGGGTACGTGGACAACACTCTCCCCTCTCGTTGCTATGCATCACCATGATCTTGCGTGTGCGTAGGAAATTTTTGAAATTACTACGTTCCCCAACAGTGGCATCCGAGCCTGGTTTTATGCGTTGATGCTATGCACGAGTAGAACACAAGTGAGTTGTGGGCGATATAATTCATACTGCTTACCAGCATGTCATACTTTGGTTCAGCGGTATTGTGAGATGAAGCGGCCCGGACCGACATTACGCGTACGCTTACGCGAGACTGGTTTCACCGTTCGGAGCACTCGTTGCTTAAAGGTGACTGGCGGGTGTCTGTCTCTCTCACTTTAGTTGAACCGAGTGTGGCTACGCCCGGTCCTTGCGAAGGTTAAAACAGCACCAACTTGACAAACTATCGTTGTGGTTTTGATGCGTAGGTAAGAACGGTTCTTGCTAAGCCCGTAGCAGCCACGTAAAATATGCAACAACAAAGTAGAGATCGTCTAACTTGTTTTTGCAGGGCATGATGTGATGTGATATGGTCAAGACATGATGTGATATAATGTGTTGTATGAGATGATCATGTTTTGTAACCGAATTATCGGCAACTGGCAGGAGCCATATGGTTGTCGCTTTATTGTATGAGATGCAATCGCCATGTAATAGTTTTACTTTATCACTAAACGGTAGCGATAGTCGTAAAAGCAATAAGTTGGCGAGACGACAACGATACTACTATGGAGATCAAGGTGTCGAGCCGGTGACGATGGTGATCATGATGGTGCTTCGGAGATGGAGATCACAAGCACAGTGCTTTGGAGATGGAGATCACAAGCACAAGATGATGATGGCCATATCATATCACTTATATTGATTGCATGTGATGTTAATCCTTTATGCATCTTATCTTGCTTTGATTGACGGTAGCATTATAAGATGATCTCTCACTAAAATTTCAAGATAAAAGTTTTCTCCCTGAGTATGCACCGTTGCAAAAGTTCTTCGTGCTGAGACACCACGTGTTAATCGGGTGTGATAGGCTCTACGTTCAAATACAACGGGTGCAAAACAGTTGCACACGCGGAATACTCAGGTTAAACTTGACGAGCCTAGCATATGTACAGATATGGCCTCGGAACACAGAGACCGAAAGGTCGAGCGTGAATCATATAGTAGATATGATCAACATAGTGATGTTCACCATTGAAACTACTCCATCTCACGTGTTAATCGGACATGGTTTAGTTGCTTTGGATCACGTAATCACTTAGATAATTAGAGAGATGTCTATCTAAGTGGGAGTTCTTAAGTAATATGATTAATTGAACTTAAATTTATCATGAACTTAGTACCTGATAGTATCTTGCTTGTCTATGTTAATTGTAGATATATGGCCCGTGCTGTTGTGCCGTTGAATTTTAATGCGTTCCTTGAGAAAGCTAAGTTGAAAGATGATGGTATCAATTACACAGACTGGGTCCGTAACTTGAGGATTATCCTCATTGCTGCACAGAAGAATTACGTCCTGGAAGCACCGCTAGGTGCCAGGCCTCCTGCAAGAGCTACGCCAGAAGTTATGAGCGTCTGGCAAAGCAAAGCTGATGACTACTCAATAGTTCAGTGTGCCATGCTTTACGGCTTAGAACCGGGACTTCAACGACGTTTTGAACGTCATGGAGCATATGAGATATTCCAGGAGTTGAAGTTAATATTTCAAGCAAATGCCCGGATTGAGAGATATGAAGTCTCCAATAAGTTCTATAGCTGCAAGATGGAAGAGAATAGTTTTGTCAGTGAGCATATACTCATAATGTCTGGGTATAATAATCACTTAATTCAACTGGGAGTTCAACTTCCGGATGATTGCGTCATTGACAGAATTCTTCAATCACTGCCACCAAGCTACAAGAGCTTCGTGATGGACTATAACATGCAAGGGATGAATAAGACGATTCCCGAGCTCTTCGCAATGCTAAAGGCAGCGGAGGTAGAAATCAAAAAGGAGCATCAAGTGTTGATGGTCAGTAAAACCACTAGTTCCAAGAAAAAGGGCAAAGGGAAGAAGAAAGGGAACTTCAAGAAGAATAGCAAGCAAGTTGCTGTTCAGGAGAAGAAATCCAAGTCTGGACCTAAGCCTGAAACTGAGTGCTTCTACTGTAAGCAGACTGGTCACTGGAAGCGGAACTGCCCCAAGTATTTGGCGGATAAGAAGGATGGCAAGGTTAACAAAGGTATATGTGATATACATGTTATTGATGTGTACCTTACTAATACTCGCAGTAGCACCTGGGTATTTGATACTGGTTCTGTTGCTAATATTTGCAACTCGAAACAGGGGCTACGGATTAAGCGAAGTTTGGCTAAGGACGAGGTGACGATGCGCGTGGGAAATGGTTCCAAAGTCGATGTGATCGCCGTCGGCACGCTACCTCTACATCTACCTTCGGGATTAGTTTTAGACCTAAATAATTGTTATTTGGTGCCAGCGTTGAGCATGAACATTATATCTGGATCTTGTTTAATGCGAGACGGTTATTCATTTAAATCCGAGAATAATGGTTGTTCTATTTATATGAATAATATCTTTTATGGTCATGCATCCTTGAAGAGTGGTCTATTTTTAATGAATCTCGATAGTAGTGATACACATATTCATAATGTTGAAGCCAAAAGATGCAGAGTTAATAATGACAGTGGAACTTATTTGTGGCACTGCCGTTTGGGTCATATCGGTGTAAAGCGCATGAAGAAACTCCATACTGATGGAATTTTGGAATCACTTGATTTTGAATCACTTGGTACTTGCGAACCGTGCCTTATGGGCAAGATGACAAAAACACCGTTCTCCAGAACTATGGAGAGAGCAACAGATTTGTTGGAAATCATACATACAGATGTATGTGGCCCGATGAATATTGAAGCTCGTGGCGGATATCGTTATTTTCTCACCTTCACAGATGATTTAAGCAGATATGGGTATATCTACTTAATGAAACATAAGTCTGAAACATTTGAAAAGTTCAAAGAATTTCAGAGTGAAGTTGAAAATCATCGTAACAAGAAAATAAAATTCCTACGATCTGATCGTGGAGGGGAATATTTGAGTTACGAGTTTGGTCTACATTTGAAACAATGCCGAATAGTTTCGCAACTCACGCCACCGGGAACACCACAGCGTAATGGTGTGTCTGAACGTCGTAATCGTACTTTATTAGATATGGTGCGAACTATGATGTCTCTTACTAATTTACCGCTATCATTTTGGGGTTATGCTTTAGAGACAGCTGCATTCACTCTAAATAGGACACCATCGAAATCCGTTGAGACGATGCCTTTTGAACTATGGTTTGGCAAGAAACCAAAGTTGTCGTATCTTAAAGTTTGGGGTTGCGATGCTTATGTGAAGAAACTTCAACCTGATAAGCTCGAACCTAAATCGGAGAAATGTGTCTTCATAGGATACCCAAAGGAGACCGTTGGGTACACCTTCTATCACAGATCCGAAGGCAAGATATTTGTTGCTAGAAATGGATCCTTTCTAGAGAAGGAGTTTCTCTCGAAAGATGTGAGTGGGAGGAAAGTAGAACTTGATGAGGTAACTGTACCTACTCCCTTATTGGAAAGTAGATCATTGCAGAGATCAGTTTCTGCGACACCTACACCAAATAGTGAGGAAGTTAATGATAATGATCATGAAACTTCAGATCAAGTTATTACTGAACTTCGTAGGTCAACTAGATCAAGATCCGCACCAGATTGGTACGGTAATCCTGTTCTGGAGGTCATGTTATTAGACCATGGCGAACCTACGAACTATGAAGAAGCGATGGTGAGCCCAGATTCCGAAAAATGGCTTGAAGCCATGAAATCCGAGATGGGATCCATGTGTGAGAACAAAGTATGGACTTTGGTTGACTTGCCCGATGGTCGGCAAGCCATTGAAAATAAATGGATCTTCAAGAAGAAGACTGACGCTGATGGTAATGTTACTATCTATAAAGCTCGACTTGTTACGAAAGGTTTTCGACAAGTTCAAGGAATTGACTACGATGAGACCTTCTCACCCGTAGCGATGCTTAAGTCTGTCCGAATCATGTTAGCAATTGCCGCATTTTATGATTATGAAATTTGGCAAATGGATGTCAAAACTGCGTTCCTGAATGGATTTCTGGAAGAAGAGTTGTATATGATGCAACCGGAAGGTTTTGTCGATCCAAAGGGAGCTAACAAAGTGTGCAAGCTCCAGCGATCCATTTATGGACTGGTGCAAGCCTCTCGGAGTTGGAATAAACGCTTTGATAGTGTGATCAAAGCATTTGGTTTTATACAGACTTTTGGAGAAGCCTGTATTTACAAGAAAGTGAGTGGGAGCTCGATAGCATTTCTGATATTATATGTGGATGACATATTACTGATTGGAAATGATATTGAATTTCTGGATAGCATAAAGGGATACTTGAATAAGAGTTTTTCAATGAAAGACCTCAGTGAAGCTGCATATATATTAGGCATTAAGATCTATAGAGATAGATCAAGGCGCTTAATTGGACTTTCACAAAGCACATACCTTGACAAAGTTTTGAAGAAGTTCAAAATGGATCAAGCAAAGAAAGGGTTCTTGCCTGTACTACAAGGTGTGAGATTGAGTAAGACTCGATGCCCGACCACTGCAGAAGATAGAGAGAAGATGAAAGATGTTCCCTATGCTTCAGCCATAGGCTCTATCATGTATGCAATGCTGTGTACCAGAACTGATGTGTCCCTGGCTATAAGTTTAGCAGGGAGGTACCAAAGTAATCCAGGAGTGGATCACTGGACAGCGGTCAAGAACATCCTGAAATACCTGAAAAGGACTAAGGATATGTTTCTCGTATATGGAGGTGACAAAGAGCTCGTCGTAAATGGTTACGTTGATGCGAGCTTTGACACTGATCCGGACGATTCGAAATCGCAAACCGGATACGTATTTACATTGAACGGTGGAGCTGTCAGTTGGTGCAGTTCCAAGCAAAGTGTCGTGGCGGGATCTACGTGTGAAGCGGAATACATAGCTGCTTCGGAAGCAGCGAATGAAGGAGTCTGGATGAAGGAGTTCATAACCGATCTAGGTGTCATACCTAGCACGTCGGGACCAATGAAAATCTTTTGTGATAATACTGGTGCAATTGCCTTAGCAAAGGAATCCAGATTTCACAAGAGAACCAAGCACATCAGAAGACGCTTCAATTCCATCCGGGATTTAGTCCAGGTGGGAGACATAGAAATTTGCAAGATACATACGGATCTGAATGTAGCAGATCCGTTGACTAAGCCTCTTCCACGAGCAAAACATGATCAGCACCAAGACTCCATGGGTGTAAGAATCATTACTATGTAATCTAGATTATTGACTCTAGTGCAAGTGGGAGACTGAAAGAAATATGCCCTAGAGGCAATAATAAAGTATTATATATTTCCTTATATCATGATAAATGTTTATTATTCATGCTAGAATTGTATTAACCGGAAACATAATACATGTGTGAATACATAGACAAACAAAGTGTCACTAGTATGCCTCTACTTGACTAGTTCGTTAATCAAAGATGGTTATGTTTCCTAGCCATAGACATGAGTTGTCGTTTGATTAACGGGATCACCTCATTAGGAGAATGACGTGATTGACATGACCCATTACATTAGCTTAGCACCCGATCGTTTAGTATGTTGCTATTGCTTTCTTCATGACTTATACATGTTCCTATGACTATGAGATTATGCAACTCCCGTTTACCGGAGGAACACTTTGTGTGCTACCAAACGTCACAACGTAACTGGGTGATTATAAAGGTGCTCTACAGGTGTCTCCAAAGGTACTTGTTGGGTTGGCGTATTTCGAGATTAGGATTTGTCACTCCGATTGTCGGAGAGGTATCTCAGGGCCCACTCGGTAATGCACATCACTATAAGCCTTGCAAGCATTGTGACTAATGAGTTAGTTGCGGGATGATGTATTATGGAACGAGTAAAGAGACTTGCCGGTAACGAGATTGAACTAGGCATCGAGATACCGACGATCGAATCTCGGGCAAGTAACATACCGATGACAAAGGGAACAACGTATGTTGTTATGCGGTCTGACCGATAAAGATCTTCGTAGAATATGTGGGAGCCAATATGGGCATCCAGGTCCCGCTATTGGTTATTGACCGGAGAGGTGTCTCGGTCATGTCTACATAGTTCTCGAACCCAAAGGGTCCGCACGCTTAAAGTTACGATGACAGTTTTATTATGAGTTTATATGTTTTGATGTACCGAAGGTTGTTCGGAGTCCCGGATGTGATCACGGACATGACGAGGAGTCTCGAAATGGTCGAGACATAAAGATTGATATATTGGACGACTATATTCGGACACCGGAAGTGTTCCGGAGAAGTTTCGGATTAAACCGGAGTGCCGGAGGGTTACCGGAACCCCCCGGGGAAGTATTGGGCCTTAGTGGGCCTTGAGGGGAGAGAGAGGGCAGCAGCCAGGAGGTGGTGCGCCCCCTCCCAGAGGAGTCCTAGTTGGACTAGGAGAGGGGGGCGCAGCCCCCTTTCCCTCTCCCTCTCCCTCTCTTTCCTTCCCCCCTTCTTTTCCTAGTAGGACTAGGAAAGGGGAGTCCTACTCCTACTAGGAGGAGGACTCCCCCCCCTCTCCTTGGCGCGCCCCATAGGCAGCCGGCCTCCCCCTTGCTCCTTTATATACGGGGGCAGGGGCGCACCTAAGAACACACTTTGATATACGATATTTTAGCCGTGTGCGGTGCCCCCCTCCACCAGATTACACCTCGATAATACCGTCGCGAAGCTTAGGCGAAGCCCTGCGTCGGTGGAACATCATCATCGTCACCACGCCGTCGTGCTGACGAAACTCTCCCTCAACACTCGGCTGGATCGGAGTTCGAGGGACGTCATCGAGCTGAACGTGTGTAGAACTTCGGAGGTGCCGTGCGTTCGGTACTTGATCGGTCGGATCGTGAAGACGTTCGACTACATCAACCGCGTTGTAATAACGCTTCCGCTGTCGGTCTACGAGGGTACGTGGACAACACTCTCCCCTCTCGTTGCTATGCATCACCATGATCTTGCGTGTGCGTAGGAAATTTTTGAAATTACTACGTTCCCCAACAGTTTTAAGGAAGATATATGGTGGGTGCATGATAACAGCGAAAGGTGCGCGGTATTTGAGAGGCTAGCAATGGTGGGAGGGTGAGAGTGCGTATAATCCATGGACTCAACATTAGTCATAAAGAACTCACATACTTGTTGCAAAAATCTATTAGTTATCAGAACAAAGTACGACGCGCATACTCCTAGGGGGATAGATTGGTAGGAAAAGACCATCGCTCGTCCCCGACCGCCACTCAGAAGGAAGACAATCAATAAATAAATCATGCTCCGACTTCATCACATAATGGTTTACCGTACGTGCATGCTACGGGAATCACAAAATTTAGAACAAGTATTTCTCAAATTCACGACTACTCAACTAGCATGACTCTAATATCACCATCTTCATATCTCAAAACAATTATGAAGTATCAAACTTCTCATAGTATTCAATGCACTCTATATGATAGTTTTTATTATACCTATCTTGGATGTTCATCATATTAGTACTAATTTTATAGCCAAAGAAAACTACCATGCTGTTCTAAAAGACTCTCAAAATAATATAAGTGAATCATGAGGGATCAATAATTTCTATAAAATAAAACCACCCCCGTGCTCTAAAAGATATAAGTGAAGCACTAGAGCAAAATTATTTAGCTCAAAAGATATAAGTGAAGCACATAGAGTATTCTAATAAATTCTGATTAATGTGTGTCTCTCCCAAAAGGTGTGTACAGCAAGGATGATTGTGTTAAACTAAAAAGCAAAGACTCAAATCATACAAGACGCTCCAAGCAAAACACATATCATGTGGTGAATAAAAATATAGCTCCAAGTAAAGTTACCGATGGATGAAGACAAAAGAGGGGATGCCTTCCGGGGCATCCCCAAGCTTAGGCTTTTTTTTGTCCTTGGATTTTACCTTGGGGTGCCTTGGGCATCCCCAAGCTTAGGCTCTTGCCACTCCTTGTTCCATAATCCGTCAAATCTTTACCCAAAACTTGAGAACTTCACAACACAAAACTTAACAGAAAATCTCATGAGCTCCGTTAGTATAAGAAAGCAAATCACCATCATAAGGTACTGTAATGAACTCATTATTTATTTATATTGGTGTTAAGCCTACTGTATTCCAACTTCTCTATGGTTCATAACCTCCGATACTAGCCATAGATTCATCAAAATAAGCAAACAACACACAAAAAACAGAATCTGTCAAAAACAGAACAGTCTGTACTAATCTGTATCAAACGTATAATTCTGTAACTCCAAAAATTCTAAAATAAATTTCTCGACGTGAGGAATTTATCTATTAATCATCTGAAAAAAGAATCAACTAAATAGCATTCTCCAGTAGAAAGTTGTAGCTAATCTCGCGAGCGCTAAAGTTTCTGTTTTTTACAACAAGATCAAAAAGACTTCACCCAAGTCGTCCCAAAGGTTCTACTTGGCACAAACACTAATTAAAACATGAAAACAAATCTAAACAGAGGCTAGATGAATTATTTATTACTAAACAGAACCAAAAAGCAAGAAACAAAAATAAAATTGGGTTGCCTCCCAACAAGCGCTATCGTTTAACGCCACTACACTACAAAAAAAATACACTTCCGTGATGATATGTGTTTGTCACAGTAGGTCGTGTTTTTTTCATGCATGTACATCCGTGAAAGAATCAAGATAGTCATACCTATGCTGTCGTAGAAGTGTTCCATGACATTACCAAAATTATCATCACGGAAGTGTCCACTTCCATGACGATAAATCGCGCGTCACGGAAGTGCTTTCGTCAAGGGTGACCGACACGTGGCATCCACCGTAACGGAACGCCGTCAAGCTATCGGGTCGGGTTTTGGATCCGATAACCCGTTAACAGCCCCGACCAATGGGGATTTTCCACGTGTAAAATTATCATTGGCTGGAGGAAACACGTGTCGGCTCACCATTGGGACAGATGTCATCCGTTCATTGGACCGAAGTCGCCTATGATACGGCGACACGTGGCACGGCCCAACAGAGGCCCATTCCTGTGAAAAGGCCGGCCCATTTGACTTGGTCAAAAGGTGGCGGCCCGGCCCATGGAAAGCCTGTTAACGGCCTGTTCGCATATAGCCCATTTACAGCCTGCTAACCCAGGGCCCGTTACGCCCTATCCGAATTAAGCCTAGTAGCGTCATCTGGGCCATCCCATATGATTCGGCCCGTTTTAACTTCTGGGCCATGTGTGGCCCATGACTTCTTTCGGCCCATATGAGGACCTTTGTAACTCTTGGCCCATTAACGTCCCGTGGTGAAACTGGCCCGTAATGAACAGTGTATCACTTTATACCCATTAACAGCCCGTTATTCCATTGGGCCGTTTCCAGCCCAAGTTATCTTTCGGCCTTCTCAGGGCCCATTGATTCTTGGGCTCATTTGCAGCATTCGGTTACATACGGCCCGTTACTGTCATTTTCCGCTTGTGGGCCAAATTCAGCCCGTCGTTACAGTCGGCCCGTTTGCGTACCGTTAATACGTTGGGCGGTTTTCATGTAAAAAAACCCGTTGGGCTGTTTTCATAGAGTTATCAAATACGGCCTATTAACGGCCCGTTATGGTCCACGAATAGTACGGCCCATGATTGGCAAAATGATGATACGCCCCGTAGAAGGCCCATGGATCCTACGGCCCGTATGAGGCCCATGGATAGTACGGCCTGTAGAAGGCCCATGGATCGTACGGCTCGTAGAAGGCCCATGGACCCTACGGCCCGTAGAAGGCCCATGGACCCTAAGGCCCGTATAGAAGGCCGATGGATCCTATGGCCCGTATAGAAGGCCAATGGATCCTACGGCCAGACGAAGGCCCATGGATCATACAGCCTGCAGGAGGCCCGTGGTTACAACAGTCCGTGTGTTGCCATGATTATTTTGGCCTAGTTACCAAAAATAGGCTATTGTGGCCACTAGAAAAACACAGAAAAAGAACTGCAGTGACTACAAGCAAACAACTAAACAAGACAATAAGGAAATAAATAAGCAAGCAATTAACGCTAGCCTATTACCTCTATTACACATATTACATCCACTGGGCATCAAAGTTCACCACCAGTGCAAATATAGGGAACAAAGCAGCATATTACATACACTGGCCGTCAAAATTGGCCACCAGTGCAAATAAACGCGGCAGCAAAACAAGAGCATAACTGAAACAGCTTCAGAAGAGCTCAAGAAACGTTATCCTGGGTATCCACCATGCTGGCAATAAGCTTAGCAAGCTGATTAGCTTTGTCCTGTTTGGCGCTAAAATCCTCCAACGCTTGCTGTTGCACCAGAAAGTATGCATCTGAATGCTCCAGGGACTTCCGCAGTCCTTCCGCTTCTTGTCGCAGCACAGCTGATCGATGTCTTTCAGCTTGTAGTTGAGACTCAAGAAACCGAACTGATTCAGACAGTGAGTTTGAATAGCTTGTGCAAGCGGTAGTGGCCAGTAACTCGAACACTAAACCAAGATAGGACTTTGGGGTTGTCTCGCTGTCTTCAAGATAGTCTTCCTTCGCTGTTTTATCAGCTTTGTTGGAGACCAACAAGGATGTGTCACTATCCTTAACCTTATCTGCATTACTTCCTTTACCATTTCTTAATAAGGCACTCTTCCCCAATATTCTGTCAGCATTCTAAAAGAAGAAACAAGCAGACACATAACAAGTTTAGCATGTACTAGTATATGAAACTCATTTCGGTGAACCAGTTCATTAGTAAGGTGGACAGCATTAAACTACCAAGTCTTCTATTGCCAAGTACTAGTACATAATAAAAGCATCAAACAAACATATATCTATGTCCTATAGTCACTGCATTGTCTTGCCAAATCAAAATAGAGACACGGTTCAAATCATATCAGTTCAAGGCAAAGCATCAGTGAAAGAATACAAAGCGTGGGAAACTACATGGCACAACAAGATTTCAGATGGGTACCACGGGTCCACATGTACAACAACTCTATTGGCTCTATTGTGATGCTAGTAATGTGCATGATATGAAAGTCAACTGTACACACAATTGAAATTGAAATCAACAGAGCTATTGATAAGAGCAAACCTGTTAAAGAAACATGCGTGAACATACCTGCTGTACCATTGGAGTTTCGATTGGATCCTTCAATTTAAAAATAAGTTTGTATGAGTAAATACAGTGATACAAGAGCAAAGCAATCATAGTTAAAAAAGGCGCGCCTAAGCGAGCGCTTAAGCGCGCCTAGGCTCTAGGCGTTGGCAAAACGCATTGCGCATAACTATGCATAATCTGTGCATAACTACGCATAAGCGTGCGCTTTGGTCAGTAAAGCGCAAGGCGGTGGCAAAACGCACAATTAACGCCTAGCGCTTTTTTGAACTATGATAGCAATGGAATCTTAAATTAGAACAGTTGTTTTTCAGGTTTAGGCACTTGTTCTACATGAACAGAGTACAGTACGACGCAAGAATAAAATACTTAAAAATAGAAAATGAGCTCATAGACCTTACCACATTCTTGGTTCGGGACCAGTACAGAACAAGGCGTTCCCAGTCATCGTCCAGTAAATGTGTCTCAGGAGAACGTAAGGGAATTTGATGAGTTTCTTTGCCGGTGAAGTGCGTTTTCTTTAGGTAATTCTGATACTGCCACCAAGCATTCTTGAAGATAGCAGAGGTATTAGCACAGGTTACTCATCCTGAGTTTCCAAATCGGTCCTTCTCTATAGAGAAAAATGGGAAAATTTGCTGTATTATAACCATCATGGAGGTAGGATGTATGGGACGAAGCAAAGTAATTGCCATGAATAACATTACTTACACATAACTCCTGGACAAACACCTGCAACTGGCATTTTGCTTCATCTTCAGTATAATATTTCCAAGATGGGAAGATACGCACATACGATTTAACAACATCAAATGCGATAGATGCTAAACTACAACTGGCTGGTTGTGCTTCCACCACAGGAATAGGCGTACTAACTGGTGGAGTTGGGGTTCACCGTGATAGTACTGGCCCTTTGGGCACTGGAGCTGCCTTACTAACTGCTCTTGTTTGGGAGCTCTGTGGTGTAGATGGTGCTGTGTCAACAGGAACTGGGTTACTATTGGCTGGGGTTGGGGTTAGATTGGGTGAAGCTGGTTCTCTGTCCATCGCAGTAGGGGTACAATCTGCGAGAGTTTGGGTTATGTGTGGTAGGGCTGGTTCTTGTGCATGTACAACCGGGGTGCTATCTGCACCAAGTGGTAGCACTGTTTTATTTGAAGACCGTGTTTTTATTCCGCTAGATACTGGCATCACCCGCTCCAATTCAAATGGCTGATAAACAGGAAACATAGTTGAATGTACAGACATTGTATGAGAGACAGATGCAATAGATAGTGTGGAAAAAAGAGGGCATGAAATAGTTGACATGTATATTGTTTAACTAAAACGGATAGCATGACATAATTTCAACATAATTCAAAGATATGATGAATAACTAAACAGGATCGCATGACATAATTCACCTACATGTAATCTAAGTAATCAGGATCGCATCATTTAATTCACATATGTTATTTATATGCTAAACAGAGGGCATTCGATATGATGTCTGAACTAAGAACATGGTGTTGAATATTGTGTATATGATGTCTAAACTATGCAATGCAAGACACCGTATGCATGATATGAGTAGTATAACCGTGCCAAGTTAGAGCATATATGCTAAACAGAGGGCATTCGATATGATGTCTGAACTAAGAACATGGTGTTGAATATTGTGTATATGATGTCTAAACTATGCAATGCAAGACACCGTATGCATGATATGAGCAGTATAACCATGCCAAGTTAGAGCATACACCTCAGTGGGGGAATAGGACTGGTCATCTGTCTCTGAATCCATCTCTGAGGAGGTATCGGGAAGACCCAACAAGAGATCTGCTTCGACAGGTAGCACTATCTGCTCTGAAGGCCTTGTTTTCACTCTAGATTTTCCATCTCCCACCCAAATGGCTGATTCACAGGAAGAGTAGTTTAATGTACAAACATTGTCGACAAATGGAAATGTAATGAAGAAAAGGATGGGCAAGATATCATTCAAATATATGATGCCTGGTTAAACATTATGGCATTGCACATTTCACATATATTATGGCTGGCTAAAAGACATGAGACTGCATAATTCCCATATATGATATAGAAACTAAACAGGTGGGATTACAGAACATGTCTAAACTAAGCAAATGACATATATGATGTCAAAAGTAGGCACTGCAAGGCAACATATGCATGATATGACTAACATCATCATGCCAAGGTAGAGCAAACACCTTGGGGGGGTAAATAGGAGTGGTCAGCGGCGTCTGAATCCGCCTCAGAACAGATATGTTCCTCTGGATTACAATCTGCAGAGGGGTGGGGAGGGTTTGCCATTGAACCCACCATGGAGCGATGTCTGCATGACATTGTATTGCCGCGCAAAACTCTTCTCTTTTTCTCTACATGTTCAGCATGACTGTACAATATCTGACATGCATACGAAAAAAATATGGTGAGATTATGTAAGGAGAGCATGCACAAATTTAGAGTGATGGTAACAACCAGTGGATCGACGTTTTTCCGTTGAACCAAAATAGCCCTAATGGATCGACGTGAATGTATAGTAATAAGTGATGCAACAAGTGTATAACCTCTTTGCCGTAGCCGTGTCGACCTCAGCATCATTGGGTTGGTCGCTGAAGCAGTTGAGGCAGAGGTGGCTGTCGGAGGTGTGGAGGAAGATCTGAGGAATCTATAGACGGCGTCCAGGGCACTGCTCTGTTGTGATGGATCGTTCTGTCGTTGGAGCAGCTCCGGTGAGCCGTAAGACGTCAAGGCTGAAGCAGCACAAGACAGACATCGTCAATCTCAAGTGGGATTCTAATAGCATCTCCGATAGATGATGTAAAATGGATGTAAAATTAACATCACCAAAAACCACCTGACTACAACAGATGAGGTAAAAACTGTTGGCTCTGAACTTAACTGTCGAAACTGAAATTTACTCTGAAATCTGAATGCTACTGTCGAAACTGAACGCAATGGTAGCAGAGAGGCACTTGACATGTAGTTTAGGGAGGGCCTGCAGTTCATCTTCAACCTGCACCCCCCTGAGCCGCCAGCCACCACCGGCCGAACCGCCGGCCCAAGCGCCGCCTCGAAACAACTCGCCACCGCCGCCCCGGCCAGCCCTCTAGGCCCCCCGCCCCACCCTGAACCCTAAGATAGATAGTGGGGTACCTCTCTGGCGAGCCCTCGTCCCCGCTGCGGGTGGTTCTTCCTTAACTCCGGCGAGCCCCCCCCGACCCCTGAAAATCGACTGAACCAAAAGTCGATTCAGTCGACTGAAGTGTGGCTTAATTGGCGCAGAGCAACAGCACGAGCGAGGGGGAGAGCAGCAGCAGCAGCTGGGCGAGCGAGCGAGCGAGCGAGCGAGAGCCGGAGCAGCAGCAGCAGATCCGGCTGGTATGGACGCCGCCGCCGAAGGGGCCTCACACTGGGGGAGAGCCGCCGTGGAGATGTCGCCCACGGCGCCGGCTTCAAGGTAGCCGCTCCATGGGGGTGCGAGATGGAGCACCGTCGGCGCCGGGAGGTCGAGTTAAGGAGAAGGCGCGGTGCGATGAGTGTACAACCTCTTTGGTGGCGCCGAGTAGGCCTTGGCTTCGTCCGAGGAGTCGGTGAGGATGCTGGGGTTCCGGTGGAGCAGGTTAAGGCGTCGCTGTGGCGATGGAGCAGCCGCGATAGACGAGGTGATCGTCGGAGAAGCTCCTTGGAGGTGGAGGACGGGGCGGCTAAACCGGCGGGACGACGAGATGGACGACGGATCCTCATCCGGGGAGGTGGACGAGGGACGTCGAGCTGTTGCGGTGGACGACGTCGTCGGGGAAGAGGCTCTGGCCGGGCAGCGGTGATGTGGCGGACGGAGGAGGGTGGGGTTTCGCGGCTGGAGCGGAGAGGTTATGGCGGCCTGGGATTTCGAATGGCGAAAAGGGGGCGATGGGAGGGGGTGAAGCATGACTTAGAGAAGCGCTTGTCCAAATGTAGGGTATGTTACAAAAGTACCCCCCACCGATTTGAACTAGCGGCCCTTTCGGCTCAGGGTTAGAAGGGGGATTTCGCGTGTCGGGATTTGGCAGCTGGAGGGAGTTTTCGCGCGCGTTGTAATTTCGGGATAGCAAGGCGCGGGTTGTGAAGGCGACAGTTTTGGGAGCACGATATCTGAATTTTCGGGATATAACAAGACGCGGGTTAAATTTTAGGGACAAGCCTAACATGTAGTAATATTGTACTTGTACGTAGCAAATCAGTTCGCACTTCCCTCAACCAAAAAGAAAACGAAAAAAATAAAACTATTCACACCACACAAAGAGAGAGTCTTGCCCCGTTTTACTATACAAATGATATTCAAAGCTACTCCCTCCTTCCATCTATATAGGGCCTAATGCGTTTTTCGATGCTAACTTTGACCAAATATTAGAGCAATGATATATGACATGCAACTTACACAAAGCACACCGTTAACTTCGTCTGTGAAAGTTTCTTTCAATGATATAATTTTCACATTGTGCATGTCATGTACTATTAATCTTGTCAATAGTCAAAGGCGGTCTTAAAAATCTCATTACGCCCTATATAGATGGAAGGAGGGAGTATGAATCCATGTTATGTCCGATTAAATTTTTTCGCTTGCTGTATAATGCATGTAACCTACTCATACCAACATTTTAGTGCATTCCAAATGTCTATACTACCGCTGCAATTCGAACTAAATTTGAATTCGTTTCTCTATTTCAATAAGAATCTACAATCATGATTGTTGCCAACTTCAACCATCATAGTTTCTTTGCTATCTGCCAGATATAAATCGGACGGCCTATAATGCAGGATGGCAGGCACACCATCATCAACAACTCCGTTTTTTTATAAGAGTAGAGATAAAATATATTAAATGTAGTACAACATGTTCCTAAACACACCATGTGTATCACCGTTATATATATTCACACATGCGTCGGTTTAAAACTCTATGATAAATTCTTCAAATATCCGAATTTGCTTTTTATAATGAAGTATATATGATCTCTATTCGTCTTTTACACCCACACAACCCTCTTATCTTTGTAGCTAGCGCTAACTTTCTCTTGTGCATACACACGCCCGCATCCCTCTCACCCTCCCTCAGCATTCTCTAGCTCCATCGCGCAAATTCGTCTTTTCACTTTAGGTCGTTCACCCTCGGTGTGTGTAGGCTCCCCAGCTCCTTCTTTACGGCACACATCGATTGATATGCCTCTCTAGCCAGGTGTGCCTATCACAAACACAAGCTTCCCCACTTCTCTTGTCACCGTCCATGCCTCACTCCCACCACTCTTTTCATCGTTCTTGTACTCGCACACTCCTCCCCGCTCGATATAGTATGCCTCTCGTACCACCTCCTACATGCATCCCTCTCTCTCTATCCTTCTCCTCGTGCCTCATTTGCTTCTAACACACACACATGCATGTATACCGATCGATCTCCCAACATATACCTAGATCGACTTTAACTACCCCCCCATTGATCGACGTACCTCACAAGTTATGTCTCTCCTTTCTCTAACAAAGGGCGATTGATCTTCCTATGTAGTTATGTCTGCTTACCACAGCCACATCGTCCCCCCTCATCATTCGTGCATGCCTCCTGACCCGTCTCTCACACGCACGTGCACAGACAACAAGCAGCCATCTCCTCTCTTATTGATATTGCGGGCGTGCCCTCCGTTTGTCTAGCAAGCCTATCCCACCATTTGTTAGAAGCAACTCCACTATCACCCCCTCCAACACTCTAGCTTTGTCTCTCTCCCAACCTTATTCCTCTCCTACACATATGCGTGGATGCCGATCGATCTCCCTTAATACATGAGGCAGATCGATCTCCTTAATACATGAGGTAGGCCTCTCTCCTCCTCCACACATATACCAGCCATTGTACCTCTATAGTTAATTGGGCCTCCCTCTTCCCCCACCACACACTGATAGTCGAGCGCTGCAGGTAGGTATCCATGCCCAGAGACAAACTGCACATGTCCCCTCTCACGTTCCAGTAGGCCAGCCACTCTATACTTTGACGTGGGCACACACAAATTCGATGGCACTCTTTATCGATCGCGCGCGCACACACACACACATCATCCCTCTTTTCGATTCTATGGACACCTCAAGCCGATGATACCTCCAGTCTCTTCTCGTGGATCGCCCCCTCTATATATATGTTATATCCAGGACTCTATTTCACACACATTGCATATGTTACATTTTTTGATTGACCTCCCCCCCCCAAAAAAAACTCCCAAGAACCCACACACTATATCTCTCTAGGTTTGTATCTCTCTCACACAACCCCACGTAGGTGGTGTACGTATACAAGAAGAGAATAGGTGCACCGTGCACGTACTCACGCTTCGTGCCCAGCCACACTCGCGTGGGTACATGGTGGAGCTCATTTCTTTACGAAATGGAAGCCCACGTGCTAATTTGAACGCCTGTAGTGGTTGTTTACCTAGGGAGGTCGTGTACCACGCCTGCACGAAACAAAGTTCGACTTGCCGCGTTGCCGCGTTATTTTTAAATAAAGTTATAGCGCTCAATGGCACGTACACAGAATATAAAACGATTTTTATGGAGAAAAAGGTAGTCCGCTCACTATATACAATGGAGCCTTGCGTGCCTGGTTTGTCGCTCTTCAGAGTATCTCACACAAGGCTGCGGTGGCCTCTCTCTCTCACCGTTGGTCACTGATCCGGCCGCATCCCGTCCGCCGGGGGAAAGGGAGTGCGGTGGCCTCTCTCTCTCTCACCCTTGGTCACTGATCCGGCCGCATCCCGTCCGCCGGGGGAAAGGGAGTGCGGTGGCCTCTCTCTCTCTCACCATTGGTCACTGATCCGGCCGCATCCCATCCGCTGGGGGAAAGGGAGGAAGTGCATCGTTTCTCCGTTCGACGGCGCCGAGGCAGAACGTCCCGATCTGCGGTACACGCCGTTCTCTCTGACCAAGCTCCGGCGCGGTAGGGCCTACGCCACCTGCTCGCAGATTCTGCCCGCTGCCGCTCACCTAGTTACATCCCGACGACCTCCAAGTATCCCCTCCGGCCTTGCTCCACTGCCCGTCTTCCCACGTCGCTGCATGTGGATCTTCCATAGTTCTTTGCCCAAAACGTAGCTCGTCCAGCGTACTTTCCATATTGCATTCTCGTCCTCACACAGTTTTAGACAAACACAACCGTGTTGTTATCTTCCCTTAGGGCAAGGAATATGCTTGTTTTTTGTCGTCGCATGTGTCATCAACTATTATTGGCCAGTAATTGTTTCCTTTCTACCTCTTTTTTGCAAACAGGGCTATCCATTTCACCTCGTTGCTATTGCGACCTTTTGGTGAACTGCACAAATCACTTTTTTCTTAAGAGTGTTTTGTGCAGTTGTACTAAAATGCCACACGGGCAACGTCTCTACATTTCAGTGCGACTGCACAAAGGGAGATTGGTTTTGCTCTATCCTCCTCATCCAACTCCGAGCCTAATCTTCTCCAACTAGTTAGTCTTAAGAGAGACTGCAAAGGTGACCGGCTTCTATTTGTGTGTTTATTGTTTCATCAGCAGTCCTCTATTATCGTAATCACACTTAATATCTTTGGAACAGGGACGCTCAGCTCTATTTTAGTGGAACTGCACAAAATGATCGGAATGTTGCATGCTCCAGACAGCTACTTTTTTTCCCAACATGCCTTGTTGATTTAGACAGAGCTGGGGGGACGTTGCTGCCAATGAAAGCATGGATCAATTTTAGTTTAACACCTTCTCACAACTCTGTCTTCAATTGTGATGTAATTATTAGCTCTGATATGCTAATAATTGACATGCATTAGCAAGGAAGTTAGTTTTTTATTGTTTCCGAAAGAGCATCGATGGCAAGACACGCGAAACAAAAGCTGAAAGCTCACACAATTGTACAATTTCATGTCGCTGAAAAATTATTTGTATAGTATGTCAATTATGTAAACAAATGATGGAAGCTTGATAGCATTGCCAGAAGCCTCTTCATCATCCGGGTCCATGTGCCATGCACAAAATTATACTCCTTCGTTCCTAAATATTTGTCTTTTTACAAAATTCAAATGGGCATATTTTAGAGTGTAGATTCACTCATTTTGCTTCGTATGTGTACTCCCTCCGTTCCTAAATATTCTATTCGTCTTTCTAGAGATTTCAACAAGTGACTACATACGGAGCAAAATGAGTGAATCGACACTCTAAATTATGTATATATACATCCGTATGTGCCAGTCCATTTGAAATCTCTAAAAAGACAAATATTTGAGTAGTCACTCGTTGAAATCTCTAGAAAGACAAAAATACTCCGGAGTATATTTAAGAACCCAGGGGGTAGTGCACAACCGCATGGGAGACTCAGCCCGATCGTTGCGCCGCATTAATAGTGAGTAATGAGCAGTCAAATCATAAGCCCCACCTTTCCCACTGTAAGTTGCTCTGAAGAAGCAACCATCAATACGCTCTTCTTTGAATCCGCTCATACTACTCCATCCGTCACTGTTTATACAGCGCGCTTCAGAAAAAAGAAAAAAAAATCTGTGGGACCAAGGCGACTAGCGACCGGCCTCAAAAATAGCATTGGTAGTTATAGCACGGCGTACACACATGCATGCAGTGCTTCCACCCCGGGTGCACACATGCATGCACTTACTCCACTCCGTAGTAGTACAGTACATGGAGAGAAAATTGTGGACTTGATTGCGGTTACCACGCCCTAATTAATTGAGCATTAAACCAAACGCGTCTAAAGTCTCTCTGGTGATGGAAATGCATTGAGAGAAATGCATCATAATGAAGCGCGCCCTGTAAACTGTGACGGAGGGAGGAGTAGTATGAAGGTGCAAAACCAAGTACGCGTATGGCCGGTTGGTCAACGCACCTCCTCTTGGCATATCACTGACATGTGGGACAGGAGTGTGAGCAAACCGATCTCAATTGACGGCAAAGAGCCAACCCGCCGTTCCTTGAGAGAGACGAGGAGCGAGAACACACAGACGGGCTCGCACGGAGGCCAAGATATATTCGAGCATGGTTGGTTGATCGATATCATTCATTACATGTTGGGCTGCCGTTTTCCGCCCTTCTCCGGAATAAACGTGTACTTTATCAGAGATAAAAAATAAGAGTACAGACGCTCCACCATGCGGTTCTAGTAGTAGTACTACTGGTACTACTGTGCTTGGCTCTTCGCCTCTTCGCGAAGTCGAACAATGATGGTACTCCGCATGTTGGGTACTACAGTGTATGCCTCTGACAATCTGACACCGAATGGACTGATGCATGTCCACCGAGGGTAGGTTGCATTAGTCAAAAGGCGTAAGCGAGCTTCACCTTGTCCTGCAAGCTTCTCCTCGTTCTGCGAGTTGACGGGACACACCAAAAAGTAGTGCTAGTCCATACTCCCTCCTTTCCGATTAATATGGCTTAATCTTTTTTGCGGGTAAATGAGAGAGCTTTATTCATATATAAGCATTCTTAGGACGATCAGCCAAGACACTGGTCACTAGGAAGCGAGGTACCCCGCAAAAAAAGAAGTAGGAAGCGAGGTGTTTCATCAAGCCAGCTCTCGGCCACATTCAAAGTGCAGCAAGCACGGTTCGCACGAAGATGCGCCGCAAGGTTTGCTGACCTGTTTACATGCTGAATAACAAAAAAAGAGGAAATATTACCGAGCGCTACTATTTGTAATAGGATATGAGCCAGAATTAAGCGAGAATTGTGGCGAGTGTTCCATGCAATCAACTTCCATTATCACCTGCGAGAACCCTCGAAGAGAACCAAATGTGTTGAAGATTGCTTTATCACATTTTAAAATTATAATAAGAGTGCAGACGCTCCTCCATCCGGTTCCTGGTACTAGTATAGTATGTACCTTTATAGACTATAGTAGTAGTACTAGTACTAGTAAACTTTGCGCTTGGCTGTTCGCCTATTCGGGAAGTCGAACAATAGTAGCACTAGTAGTATAGTGTATGCTTCTGGCAATCTGACACCGAATTAACTGTTGCACGTCCACCGCCTGAGGGAGGGAGAGCTTGCATTAGTCAAAAGTTTCTCCTTGTTCTGCGAGCCACTGCACGCAAGCTTCTCCCGTCCTGCAACCTTCTCCTCGTTCGGCAAGTTGATGGGACACAGCAAAGTAATGCTAGTCCATACTGCCTCCTCTCCGGTTAATATGGCTTAATTTCAAACGAGATAAATACACTGTCTGTCACTGTATATTTGTAAAAATACGGTCAGTGGACTTCATAATACACTCATTGCGCTCAATATATATTTTTTCCGGTGTTTATACGGTCACTAGCTCACCCTGACTGAGTATGTGTGTGCATGCATGTGTAGGTTGAGCACTTAGCGTGATCGTGTGTGTTCCGTCGTGTGCTCGAACATGCATGCATTAGGGCGTCGCGCGCGTTTTTGCGTCCATGTGTACGTGTGACTGTTGCATACACGTAGGGGGAGTATGTGTAGGGGCCACTAAGGAGCAGTCAAATCACACAGTAAGTTAGTCGGAAGAAGCAACCATGATTTCACTCTTGAATGACACGTACGCAATATAAAATGGTTGATATGGAGAGAAAAAGAAAACCACTATATATACACTAGCAGGAGCCTAAGCTACAAGCCTGCTTGCTAAGGTTGCTCTCTTCACAAGCATAGAACGACGGGCCTGATCCCGCAGCTGGGGGAACGGAACAATGTTCTGCGTAGACGCGGTCGACATCGACGGGGGAGAAAACCGACAGTCGGTGCGTCCCAATCGGGGGTCACCGCGGTATGGGCCGATGCCGCGTCCCAACCGCCCTTCTAGCTACAGCCCGACGTCCCAGGTAGTCCATCTTCCTTTTGGAGCCGGCTTTACCACTGCCGTAGCTCCATCTCCATGTCGATCTTTCTCTACTTCTACCGGTTCCTACTTGTGATGAGTTTATGTCTCATGAACTAGTGCCAGTACTATTATTCTAATCACACTTCTTCAATATCTTTGCCGTCAGGGATGCTGAGGTCGATTTTAGTGGAACTGCACAAAAGCATCGTATGATCCGAGGGTGCCAGCCGTCTTTCCTTTGACAGGTTCTACCTGGCCAGGGAATTAAACCATGTTTAGGGTTTAGGGTTTAAGTCGTAGTGACCCCATCAGTAGTTTTTCTTTCGTACACGCTCTCACAACTTTTTTCTTTAGTTGTGAAGTAAATATTGGCTATGATCTGTGAATCATTGAGATGCATCAGCATGCGTGTTAGTTTTCCTTTGTATTTGATGGAATGTTGTAACGGGGCAACCTTGGAATAGGAATCAAAATGGAGTGGAAAGTTTCCGTTTTTCCGGAGAAAAATGGAAACGGAGAGAAACCAACGTTTCGTTTCGTTGGATCGCACCATCGAGCAAAACCAACGTTTAATTCACGTCCGTCGTGTTCGTGTCTCACCCTCCTCCACGACTCGACCCCACACGGTCGCTCGGCATGCCACTCACCGCAAACCGAGTATACGATAACTTTCCCGCCTGCTTGTCGATGGATCGCGCCATGGAGTACTAGCACCACTGGAAGAGATTGACGAGTTGGGGGAGGACAGCTAGCTATAGCACGGACTCCCAAGAACTTTTTACATGAATGTTGTAGCCGGCTATTGCGACCTTTGAACGCGGAGCAGCCGCGTGCACCCGGAAGCGGCGCGGGCGACGCTCTCTCGGCCGGCGCGCCTCTTCAATGCCGGCGCCAGTGAGAGGTCGCGTCCGCTCTGGCCGGGCATGAATGCGGCACTGACCGTTTCGGGCGGGAAGCACGCGCGGGTGATGAAGAGGGTTCGGGTTGGTCAGGACCGGCCGTGGCAGCGGTCCGGACGTGCGCAAACAAGAGATGTTGTACGTTAATATTGCTGCATATATAATTAACAACGTAAATAATGTGCCAGTTGGACAAATATGATTGGAGATGGAGATGGAAATGGAATTTTACGTAAACACGGATATGCGTGTTTATGTCTATGTGTGTGCGCAACGACTCTCGCAACCTGGAAGCGGGGGCGTGTTTTTGATCGAGTTTTCTTTCTTGGTACGTTAGAAAATCAGTTTTTCTAATTCACATCTAGATGTTATTTAAGGATATCACATCTAAGCTCCCACAAGTATATAATGTAGCAACAAGAAACAAAAAAACTAGGACAAAAAAATAGACCACAAACAGAGTGGACATCAACTTAGATGTGACATAACTATGTCACATCTAGATGTGTCCTAGACAGACCCTTAAAAAATTGTCCGCCAGTTTTTGTTTCTTTTTTCCGGGAATGCGAGTATTCTATTTAAAACCACTGCTATGGAGAGATTTTTTTACTCCATTATAGCCTCTTGTTTGATAGAGTTTCTCGCGTCTCGCTCTCTCACCCTCTCCATATCAAAACAAGATGACAGTGTCCACTCTATCTCTCTCCTCACCGGTGGTCACAGATCCGGCCGAATCTCGTCCGCTGCGGGAGGTGAGGAGGTGCAGCGTTGACGTTGTCGCCGTCGACGATGGAGGGAGCCGATGCGCACCATCCCTTCGGAGCCGGCGCTGGCGCGGACGAAGATCCTCCGCGCCCTTGTTCGCTGCCATCGTGCGGGCAGATCCCGCCCGCCCGCCTAAACGACATCTCGCCCACCTGAGGTATAACTTCTTGTACTGGTCCAGCTCCCCAGGTCGCTGCGTGTGGGTTTTCTTCTATGCGACTACTCCCCAGCTCCCCATGCATAGTAGCTAGGGTTCGTCAGCTGGTCCAACATCACCTACTAGTACTATTATAGAGGAAATGCCACTCGAAAAGTTGTCTTGATTTATGCCTCAGTGGAGGTATACATGTTGTTTCGACAAAAAGTACATGGTGGTTGTGCGGTCATTCTCCATATGGTGGTAGTACTATCACTGGTTAAATGAAGAAATGCTTTTTTTCTCGGGTATCCTGGTTTAGTTCCCATCAAGATATAATGATGATGCTTCTGTTTGTTGGTGTACTTTTCATTAATTCTTATTAACAATTGAGATGTCGTTGCTAACCCTTTTTATATTTTTGGAAACAGTGGTGCGTGTCTCCATACCCGGGCATGTCTTCCTCAATTTTAGTGGAACTGCACAAAATTGGATGGCCATTGTTGTTCCGCCTCACTGTCCTCTGCCACGTGGTTCTTCCTTCCTCGAGCTTGATTACTGAGAAGAAACAGACCACTGTGAGGATTTGTCGAACTTCATAGGTGCCTCACCCAAACTTGATGCCAAATGGATGATGCATCACCACGATGACCTATCGATGCTCATGGTTGCGCCTCATGGTTGCGTCGGCTGGTGAAGCTGATCGATTTTCAATGAAAAACAAGTTGTCTTCCATCAGTGCTCTTTGCTTGTTACGCACAAAGATGATAT
The DNA here is from genome assembly GCF_018294505.1 of Triticum aestivum. NCBI lineage: Eukaryota > Viridiplantae > Streptophyta > Magnoliopsida > Poales > Poaceae > Triticum > Triticum aestivum. The sequence goes on along the minus strand of NC_057799.1, from coordinate 649,412,648 downwards.
CCTTTGCTAGGTCACCTTGGTTGTGTTGGAGACGCAGTCGTCTTTCACGTTGGTGCAATTTTATCACACAATTGGCTATGAACCAAATGTTTCCTCGAAGAAGGATCGACGTTGGTACTAAGAGCATAAGTTTTATATTGATTTCTAAGCCTTCTCACAACTTTGTCTCCAGCTCCCCTGTAATTTTATTTGTCCAGCTATTAACTTTGATTTAAAAAATGGTGTGGACTAAAAACCCGGATGGACGTAGTAGCCCTCCATTTTTATTTACTCCGCATATTAGATTTGACTGAAGTCAAACTTTGTAATACTCTCAAACCTTTCCGATAATTGAAATTAAAATTCTTTATTTGTACACACTCTCACACGTTTCCGATAATTTGTCGCATTTGTGGTTGTTCACTTAAGGGAGGGTAGTGTACCACACGTGAAGGACAGGAAGTGCGACCAGGACGCGTGGGCGTGGATCGTTAGTTCATCGGAAGTAGTATTAGTTTTCTTCATTGTACATTAAATAAAGAGTTTCGTTTCGTACTTACACAATTTAAAACGATTGTTATGGAGAGAATAAGAAAACCACTCCACCATATATTAGTCATATACACGAGAGTACTATATGGATGCGGCTTCATTGACTTAGTGCACCTGCCTTTGGGTTTATGACAGGTGGGCCCAAAATGTGGCTGGCTCACCTGTCATATAGCCAAAATTAGGTGCAGTGAAGGCACCGGAGCTCAGTCCGTACTACAGTAGTATATATATAAGCGGGAGCCTCAGCGCTTGTTCGCTAGGGTTTGCACTCTCCACACGCTCGCCGCACTACATATATGTTACACGCTGGAGGCTCAGCGTTCATTTGCTAGGGTTTGCTATATTCACAGTCTCTCACCCTCTCTTCACCAGATCTAAACAAGACTGTGTTGGCCTCTTGTGTCTCTCTCCCCCCTCACAGCTGGTGAAGGAGGCATCCGTATCCCGTCGCACCGGGAAGAGGAGGAGGTGCAACATTCACTCTATCGCCTTCGGAGAGGGAGGCAATCCACTGCCGGCTGCGCTGTTCTCTTCCACCCAGCGCCTATGCGGGAGGGCCACCGACCCCTTCTTCCTTGCTGCCGTACGTAGTGTGGGCATATCCGGCCTCCCGCCGCACGCCTTGCCACATCCCGACGACCCTAAGGTATAAGTTTCTTTGAAACCGTCGTTGCTCTAGCTGCATGTGGATCTTTTTCAATCTGTAGTCGAATCTAGGTCTTGGTTCAAAGAGGAAAGAAGGGTGCGGTGGGCTGGAGCAAGAATCTAGGACGTGGTTCAACGAGGAAAGGAGGGGCGGAAAGTAGTATAGACTGGCTATCCAGCCGCTTTGTAGGTCGAAAAGGGAAAAAGGGGTAACCCAGGACACACATCTGTAAGGAACCGATCTCTTTGTTGAAAAGGGAAAGAAACTGGGGGGTCGGGTAGTTTGTGCAGGACTAGATTTGCTGCCCTCACTTAGGAAAAAGGTTCAAAGAGAACAAATATGGGACCAACGCATATATGCTACTTGGCTACATACTCTGCATCACCCATTTATACGTGTGCACGCACATGGTGCTGGCATGTCCCATACAGCTATTTTGCTGTTGTTAATCTTAGAATGCCGCCGGAAAATTGAAGCAATGCCACTGTTAAAAGTAAATTACATTTTTAACGAATGTTGTTTCAAGAGAATGTCTCTATTAATATGAATCAATGCAACCGTTTTAGAAATGCTACTATCCTAGTTTGTTTTCCATCCAAGATAAGTTAGATGCTTCTTTCTGTCACCGTTTGTTTCATCCTCCTTATCGGCAAGTAATTGTTTCCTTTTTTGCCTCTGTTAAAACAGGGTATCGATTCAACTTGTTGCTATTGCGACATTTTGCTTCGCTACTCGAAACACTTATGTTTTAAGAGTGTTTTGTGCAGTTCAACTTGAATGTCACACCGGTGACTTTGCTTAATTTTTGTGGAACTGCACAAAAGGAGATCGAGATTTGTTTCCAGTCTTCGTGGCGAGTTGTTTCAAATCTTGGTCTCATCCACATGATGTGCAGTGTGCTTTGAGATGTTGTGCTACTTGTTTTGGTACTGTTCTAAATAAATGTTGAATTGAAGCTATTGTATTGCTGTCTTTTCCCATTAAGTAGTGAAAAAAATGGGACCGACCCAGACATGATGCTTGTTGCTTTGTTACAACAAATTCAGCATCACCCCCTTTATAAGCCAGTAATTGATGCCACTCTCCGAATTAACTACTGAATCTTATTTCAAAACTGCAACACTTGTTAGGGATTGGCGGGATTACCATTTTTGTGGCCGCATGTTTCATCCTCCTTTATTAGCCAGTAATTGATTCCTTTTTTGCCTCTGTTTAAACAGGGATATCTATTCAACTTCTTGCTATTGCGACATTTTGCTTCGCTACGCGAAACACTTTGCTTGATTTCAGTGCAACTGCACAAAACGAGATTGGATTTCCTATTCGTGTTGGCAGATTCGTATTTTATCCTGGTGGTCTCATGAAAGGTCAGTACAGGCCTTCATCCACATGATTGTGCAGTGTGCTTTGAGATATTGTGCTACTTGTATTGGTACTGTTTTAAATAAATGTTGAATTGAAGCTATTGTATTGCTGTCTTTTCCCATTAAGTAGTGAACAAAAATGGGACCAACCCATACATGATGCTTGTTGCTTTGTTACAACAAACTCTGCATCACCCCCTTTATAAGTAGATGGAAGCGCATACTGTTGTTGCGCCCACTCTCCCCTGGAACTGTTTATGCTTTTCGTTAATCTAATGCCGCTGGTAAAATTAAGCAATGCCACTCTCAGAATTAATTAACTACCGAATCTTAGTTCAAAACTACAACACTTGTTAGGAATGGTACTATCCTGCTTTGTAGTTCTTTCTACATGTTTAACCAAGGTATTGTTAAGATAATATCTCTGTTAAAATGAATCAGTTGCATTGTTTTAGGAATGTTACTTTTCTGCTTTGCCGTTCTTTATACATGTTGAAACAAGGCATTGTTAAGATAATGTCTCAGTCAATATGAATGAATCACACTGATGGAGAATTGTACTCTCCCGCTGTGTTTTCCATTAAGATAAAGTAGATCAGTAGATGCTTTTCTTCTGGGAGTACAAGTCATCAACCGTTATTTCTCAGTAATTTTTTCCCTTATACCTATTGTTGCTTACAGGGATATCAAAATTAAAGCTCAGTTTTATTCCGACTTCGATTTTAGTTGAACTGCACAAAAGGAGCCAATGTGTCCAAGGCAAACTGCTGCATTACTGGGTCCAGTTGGTCGTTCCACTTTGTAGAAAGGAGCAGTCACTGTTTGCGCTACATTACAGAAGGAATGACCGAGAAGCTTTACAGAGTATTAGGCCTTCCACTATGTAGGCCAAAAGAGGTGCCAATTTCACCTTCTCTTAGTTTGGCACCGAATCCCTCCATTGCTTCAGCCGGTGCCATAAATATTAGACACCGATGACATGACTAGTCTGCAGAGACCATTGGCAATTTAACAACACGTGGAGTGCCCTGGGCAAAAAGTGCCCAAACAAGTACAAGAAGCGACAGGACTCCACGATCATATGCATTACATATTTTGAATGGGAAAAGCTTGTCAAAGTTTAATCATTGATGTTAGCAAGAAGACATTAGTTTAATATATTGGAGTTGGAAAACCATGTCAAAATTTGCTCATTGATGTTAGCCAGAAGACATGCTTTTGATATTTTTGAGTGGGACACCCTTGCTGTGAGCAGCGTTGAGTGTTTTTTCCTATTCCTGTGTTCAGTTTAGAAGTAAATAGTTACTCTGCTAAGATATTCTAGTGTTAAGAGTTTGTTCTGAATATTGTCTATGTAATGCCAGGCCTTATGTTTGATTGCAAAGTTGAGCTTGGAATGTTGTGGCATGCGGCAACACGAGCTGTTCACCGTGCCTCCTGAGAATAATTCTTCGTATTGTTTTGCATGTCGATCTAATGTCAGTGATTTGCTTGTTAAGAAGATCATCCTCTTCTGTTGTTTCCGTGCTTAAGAAGTTCATCGTCTGATGTTTCATTCATAGCCTATACGACAAGTCGGGTAGGTTAGACGTGAAACCATATGATCTTCCGACCAACTCATGATATTAGGCCGTGATTGGATCGTCGTTTTCCAACCAAAACCGCTTGTAAAACGGACGCTTGTAAATTAAAGCAGATGGTCTCGGGCGAAGGCGCTTGGTTGGTCGATTTCGACTAGTAAAATATCGGAAGTACTTCGCACACGATAAAAACGCTGAACGACACTCGGACGATTGCTAATCCAGCCGTTAGCTGTTGTTTCAGCCTTGCCCATGGATGGCATGATACGCACGTCGTGCATGTATCGTCTGGTAGTGTCGTCCATATAGCAGTGCTCGTAAAATACACTGGTCTCTCAAATTACATGTGTAACCCGCCGTCTCAGTTTCTCGAAGGTGCTCATAGGTGTCCGATGATCCTGGCTTCCTGAATGAGCAGCGGGCGCTGTATCAGACCTCCGTAGGGCCCGCGAGGCCCTCTCCGTTGTCCTTCGAGTTGTTGCGCTCGCCGTGGCGCCAAGCATTGTTAACATGGTCAACGAACATGAGGATTCAGGAGATGACTTTATTTTGACTGGATGACACTAGGGACCCACTAGGGCCAGAGCCGTACGTACGCAAGTGCCTCCTTATTATGTACAACTATATTTTTTTTGCTTTCTCCTGGTTTCCTAACATCACGGTCCCACACCATTGTCAACCTATGTAGTCAATATAAACGAGAGAATTGCACAAGGTGCGGCCAACAGCTGGGACCAAGCAGCTCGAGCAGTATTTGTGTTTTTGAGGCGTGAGCACTGCAGAGTTTTTCTTGGCGATGATTTCGTTGTTGTTCAGAGGAGAGCAGGGTATTAACTGGGCGGGCTGTGGCCCGTCTAGCCCAGGCCAGATATCCAGCCCAGATACTAATTTTTTCAAGATGAAAATGGCTAGCCCAGCTATACGTCTTTTTGAGGAATACCCAGGCAAGGTCAACTTGTTATTCTCCGCCCCGCTGGGCTGCAAATCTTTCCTAGGAGGGATGCATTAGGCTTAACAGGAAAATGGGCTTTAAAAATAATAAATGGGATGTAATTATAAAAAATGGGCAGTAACTATAAAAAAATGCACCAAACACGAAATTAGTTTATAAAATATTATTTATGGATTTTGAAAATCTTAAATTTTCATTGTTGCGCGCGCAATGTTTCGTTGGATTTTTACGTAATACAAATTTATATTTAATCTGACTAGAAATTTCGGGATAAAAATATTTCGGATCCCATCAAAATGTGGGAAATTTTATTGAATTCTGTCTTCAACGGTTGGTTGAAATTATTAATCGTTGTCCTAGCTAGAAAATGGGCTATACTTTTAACAAACTATAAATGGGCTGTTGTAAATTCCATTAGAATTAAAAAATGGGTTGTACATTCTTACAAAACGCAAATGGGCTATAATTTCTCTGCCACACACTTGTGGGCCTACTAAGTGACGCGTCCCCTAAAAAAAATAAGTTGACGCGTATGCAAGGCTTTGTCAACTGATTATAGTCAACACACGGTTCCAGCAGCAGTGGCCGTTGGATGTCTATCCAACGGATGTCGTGCTTCTTCTTCAATCTCGGATATTCTTAGCTTCGGCCGCCCAAAAAATGATTCCTCCCCCTGACATCTGGGGCGCACCATTTCGGAGGCTGACCTGTGGGCCTACTAAGTTGGAGCGTACCAAGGGCTTTGTCAACTTAGTCAATATAAACGATTCTAGCTTCAGTGAGTGTACGATGTCCATCCAACGGCAGTAGTGCTTCTTCAACCTCTGGTCTTCTTGGTCCAGCCGCCCAAAGCAGCGCGGTCATGCTGCTTGCTCCTGCCTCCAGTGGCCGGCTGTGCTGCCGCGGAGGCCTCACCGCCCCCATACTACTCCCACCGCTGGACAGGCCATCCCTCCACTCACCCACACCCTCTGTTATTCTGCAGCGATTGCAGCCTCACACCGCAGCCGAACCAGTGAACCCTCGTACTCCTCTCCGCGCGGGCTTCCACTGCTGCGTCTTCCCCGGCTCTGTGTCGTCCCCTTCCTAGGCGTCGCCGTCGTCCACCGCCCTGGTGCTCTCGGTGCGGCGTGGTCAACGTGGTCAACGAGCGACTTCCATCGGAAGAGTACTGTACGTGGAGAGGCTGACAGCTGGGTCCACGGCTGCCGCAAGGAAGTGCCTCCTTATTACGCGCAAAATAATTATTCCTCCACCTGACAGCAGGGACCCACCGGACGGGCCAACTTATTTTGCGAAAAAACGTTTCCCCCTGACTGCTGGGACCCACCAGACGGGCCATCGTATTTCGCGAAAAAACGTTCCCCCCGCTGTCAGCTCGGACCCACCGGAAGTGCCTCTTTATTACGCACAAAAAAATGAATACTCCCCCTGCTAGCTGGGACCCACCTTGGTGGGAGGCTGACTTGTGGGTCTACTAAGTTGACGGGGACGGTGGGCTTTGTCAACTTAGTCAATATGAACGATTCTAGCTCCAGTGACCGTACGATGTCCATCCAACGGCCGTAGTGCTTCTTCAACCTCTGGTCTTCTTGCTCCAGCCGCCCAAAGCAGCACCGGTCATGCCGCCTGCTCCTGCCTCCCGTGGCCAGCTGTGCTGCCGCGGAGGCCTCACTGCCCCCTACTATTCCCACCGCTGGCCAGGCCCTGCGGCGACGACAGCCTCACACTGCAGCCGAACGAGTGAACCCTCATACTCCTCTCCGCGTGGGCATCCACTGCCGTGTCTTCACCAGCTCCGCGTCATCCCCTTCCTAGGCCTCGCTGTCGTCTACGGCCCTGGTGCTCTCGGCGCGGCGTGGTCAACGTGGTCAAGGAACGACTTCCATCGGACGTGGACTGTACGTGGAGAGGCTGACAGCTGGGTCCATGGCCGTAGCAAGGAAGTGCCTCCTTATTACGCGGAAAATAATGATTCCTCCACCTGACAGCAGGGACCCACCGGACGGGCCACCGTATTTCGTGAAAAAAACGTTTCCCTCCTGACTGCTGGGACCCACCGGCTACACCTTCGCACGCAAGGAAGTGCGTCCGGGCAAAAAAAACAAACGATTCGCCCCCTGACTGCTGGGACCCACCAGCTACATCTTCGCATGCAAGGAAGTGCGTCCGGGCAAAAAAACCCAAAACGATTCGCCCCCCTGACTGCTGGGACCCACCAGCTACATCTTCGCAGGCAAGGAAGTGCCTGACAGTCGGGACCCACCTGGTCAAAGCGTACGTAGCGTTGTCATTCTGGTCGCGAACGTGTACGTACATATGTACTGGTGGATGTAGAGGCGCGCACGTGTCGTAGTAGAGGCGTGCACATAGCATGTACACGTACGTACAGCGGCCAGGGTGCAAGAAAGAAAATACGGCCACGTATGTGTACATACGGGCGGGGTCTCGAACGCCTGCTCGCGCATACGTACATCGAGGGCTCGTGTACATGGCTGGGTCGGAACGGAGAAACAGCGACGTCGTCGTGTTCATGGGGAGGCAACGGAATGCGTCGTGTTCATGGGGAGGCAACGGAATGCGTCGTGTTCATGAGGAGGCAACAGAACGCGTGGGAGCCAACCGGCTGGGTCGGAACGGAATGCGTGGTCGTGTTCATCGGGGGGGGGCTTGGATGGAACAGGCGATGGAAACGAGGCCTGGCGTACCGCACAATGGAGGAAACGGACCTCCTACGTTCGGAACGGGGTCCTGTTGATCGGGAGGGGTGTGGCGTACCGCAAAACGGAGGAAACGGACCTCCTACGGTCGAAACGGGGGTCCTGTTGATCGGGAGGGGTGTAGCGTACCGCAAAACGGACGAAACGGACCTCCTACGGTTGAAACGGGGGTCCTGTTGATCGGGAGGGGTGTGGCGTACCGCAAAACGGAAGAAACGGACCTCCTACGGTCAAAACGGGGGTCTTGTTCATCGGGAGGGGTGTGGCGTACCGCAAAACAGGACTCCACGGGATACTGTTCATCTCCACCGTCGACCTCCTCCAGCCTCCACGGGCTATCGTCGACCTCCTCCAGCCTCCACGGGCTCCTGTTCATCCAGCCTCCACCGCGCGCTACTCCACCGGCTACTGTTCAACCACCCCTCCACCATCTACTGTTCATCCAGCCCTCCACACCACGGGGTCCTGTTCAACCACCCCTCCACGGGCACCCCTCCACCGTCTACTGTTCATCCAGCCCTCCAGCACACCACGGGGGCCTGTTCATCCAGAGACAACGCCACCGCTCACTGTTCATCCAAACCCCCCGCAACGCTCACTGTTCATCCCAGAGGCAGCATCGATCGGCTTTAGTTAGCAGCAGTAGCGAAGGAATCGCTCGATCGGGTTCAGTTAACAGCCATCGATCGATCGCTCGGGTTCGGTAACGCGTAGCCTGCAGTGCAATCGCTCGGGTTCAGTTAGAGCCCAACGCCTCGCTCGGGTTCAGTAAGAGCCAACGCCTTGCACACACGCGCGTACGTGTACGAGAGAAACGCGCATCGCTCGGCCCCCGACCTCCCACCGTAACCGGGAAATCCCCGAAATTTTCCTCCCCCTCGCTTCTACCACGGTTTTTTCATCATGGACGGCCCAAAGAATGTCATGCAGCTGTGTCTCCGGCCCGCCCAGGGCGAAAAGCCCATTTTCTGTCATGATTTTTTGTCATAGAAGTAGGAGCCCACCACATCTATGATGATACCGTGTTTTGTCACAATTATCGTCATAGAAGTGTCATATGTATGACAGAATTTTTTTTCGTTCGGCCCAAAATGTCACGGATGTGTCTTTTTTTTGTAGTGCTAGCTAGGCATAAAGGCAAGGATAGATCTAGGTATTATCATGTTTGGCAGGCAATTATTCAATTGAACAGTTATAACCCTTAGAAGCTTCCTTCTTCTTATTAATGATCAAGCTCCTAGGCAAGAAATCGAGAAAATCATTTCTAGGAAAAGGTTCCTTAATGATAGCGAGAAAGTTGGGGTGAACACTTATGTATTTGAGATCCGCATTTCCCTTACTAGAAGTTTCACCCTTATTTTTAGGAACATACATCAATTTGGCAATTTTAGCATTAGGAGGTTTTGGAGTATTTTTCACGGAAGAAAAGGCAGACCCTAAGTTGGTAATAATATCCTCAATTTTATCAATTCTTGTGGAATCTTGATCAATCTTTTCGTTAACTATGGGTCCCTTTTCTTTAAAAAATTTAAGAGCAACTCCTACCTTAGATCCGTATTGGGTAATTTGGTTGTGGATCTTTTTATCCAAATTTTCAATCAACTCTACAGTAGCAACTTTTTTTCAATAATTTCAAGCCTTTGCATCACATGTTCCAAAGTTAAAATAGTTCCATTAACCAAAAGAGGTGGTGGGCCAAACAAATCTATCATAGCATTATAAGAATCAAAAGTATGGCTACCCAAGAAATTCCTTCCGGTAATAGTAACAAGAATATATCTGTTCCAAGGAGTTATGCCTACATAAAAATTGTGAAGAAGAACGGAAGTAGATTGCTTCCTAGTAGATCTATTTTGAGCATTGCAAATTCTGTACCAAGCATCTTTTAGATTTTTCCCTCCCTTTGTTTAAAATTAAGAACTTCATGATCGGGAGTACTAACAATGATAGAAGGACTAGCAATGATAACAAAGCAAACAATCTAACACACGGACACACAAGAAGAAAAAGGAAAAAGAGGCGAACGGAAAGAGAGGGCAAATAAAATGGCAAGGGTGAAGTGGGGGATAGGAAAACGAGAGGCTAATGGCAAATAATGTAATGCGAGGGATAAGAGTTTGTGATGGGTACTTGGTATGTATTGACTTGTGCGTAGACTCCCCGGCAACGGCGCCAGAAATGGCTAGTTGCTGGGAGATCAAATCTTGACTTGACTTGGCGTAATCCTCCCCGGCAACGACACCAGAAATCCTTCTTGCTACCTCTTGAGCATGCGTTGGTTTTCCCTTGAAGAGGAAAGGGTGATGCAGCAAAGTAGCGTAAGTATTTCCCTCAGTTTTTGAGAACCAAGGTATCAATCCAGTAGGAGGCCACACGCAAGTCCCTTGTACCTACACAAGCAAATAAGAACCTTGCAACCAACGCGATAAAGGGGTTGTCAATCCCTTCACGGCCACTTGCAAAATTGAGATCTGATAGAGATGATAACATAATATTTTTGGTATTTTTATGATAAAGATTAAAACTAAAGATTGCAAAATAAACAGCGATAGAAATAGCTAGTTGACGGGAGATTAATATGATGGAAATAGACCCGGGGGCCATAGGTTTCACTAGTGGCTTCTCTCAAGATAGCATAAGTATTACGGTGGGTGAACAAATTACTATCGAGCAATTGATAGAAAAGTGCATAGTTATGAGAATATCTAGGCATGGTCATGTATATAGGCATCACATCCGCGACAAGTAGACCGAAACGATTCTGCATCTACTACTATTACTCCACACATCGACCGCTATCCAGCATGCATCTAGAGTATTAAGTTCATAAGAATAGAGTAACGCATTAGGCAAGATGACATGATGTAGAGGGATAAACTCAAGCAATATGATATAAACCCCATCTTTTTATCCTCGATGGAAACAATACAATACGTGTCATTTCCCCTACTATCACTGGGATCGAGCAACGCAAGATTGAACCCAAAGCTAAGCACTTCTCCCATTGTAAGAAAGATCAATCTAGTAGGCCAAACCAAACTGATAATTCGAAGAGACTTGCCAACATAACCAATCATACATAAAAGAATTCAGAGGAGATTCAAATATTGTTAATAGATAATCTTGATCATAAACCCACAATTCATCGGATCTCGAAAAACACACCGCAAAAAGAGTTACATCGAATAGATCTCCAAGAAGATCGAGGAGAACTTTGTATTGAGATCCAAAGAGAGAGAAGAAGCCATCTAGCTAATAATTATGGACCCGAAGGTCTGTGGTAAACTACTCACACATCATCGGAGAGGCTATAGTGTTGATGTAGAAGCCCTCCATGATCGATTCCCCCTCCGGTGGAGCACCGAAAAAGGCCCCAAGATGGGATCTCACGGGTACAGAATGTTGCGGCAGTGGAAATAGGGTTTCGTTGTGCTCCTGGATGGTTTCGGGGTATATGGATATATATAGGAGGAAGAAGTAGGTCGGTGGAGCTGCGAGGGGCCCACGATGGTGGGGGGCGCGCCCAGGGGGGCAGGCGCGCCTCCCTCCCTCGTGGCCTCCTCACTTCTTTCTTGACATCCACTCCAAGTCTCCTGGATCATGTTTGTTCCAAAAATAACTCTCCCGAAGGTTTCATTCCGTTTGGACTCCGTTTGATATTCCTTTTCCGCGAAACACTGAAATAGGCAAAAAAACAACAATTTGCACTGGGCCTTCGGTTAGTATGTTAGTCCCAAAAATAATATAAAAGTGCTTTGTAAATCCCATTAAACATCCAAAACAGATAATATAATAGCATGGAACAATAAAAAAATTATAGATACGTTGGAGACGTGTCATACCCGCCGTGTGCTTCAATATTCATCGGACCGCATACGTCGATATGTATTATTTTCAATAAATCATTAGCTCACTCCATTGTTCCGGAGAATGGAGTTTTAGTCATCTTGCCCATGCCTAGTATCAAATGATTCACAATCAAGAGATTCCAAAAGTCCATCCGCATGGACTTTCTTCATGCGCTTTACACTAATATGACCTAAACGGTAGTGTCACAAGTATGTTGCACTATCATTATCAAGTTTGCATCTTTTGGCATCAATATTATGCATATGTGTATCACTACGATTAGGATTCAACAAGAATAGACCATTCAAAAAAGGTGTGTGACTACAAAAGATGTTACTCATATAAATAGAACAACCTTCTCTGACTTAAATGAATAACCGTCTCGCAATAAACAAGATCCAGATATAATGTTCATGCTCAATGCTGGCACCAAATAACAATTAATGAGGTCTAAAACTAATCCCGAAGCTAGATGTAGAGGTAGCGTGCCGACGGCAATCACATCAACCTTGGAACCATTCCCGACGCGCATCATCACCTCATCCTTAGCCAATCTTCGCTTATTTCGTAGCTCCTGTTTTGAGTTACAAATATGAGCAACCGAATCAGTATCAAATACCTAGGCACTACTATGAGCATTAGTAAGGAACACATCAATAACATGTATATCAAATATACCTTTGTTCATTTTGCCATCCTTCTTATCCGCCAAATACTTGGGGCAGTTCCGCTTCAAGTGACCAGTCCCTTTGCAGTAGAAGCACTCAGTTTCAAGCTTGGGTGCAGCTTTGGGTTTCTTCATGGGAGTGGCACCTTGCTTTCCATTCTTCTTGAAGTTCCCTTTCTTTCCCTTGCCCTTTTTCTTGAAACTAGGAAAGATGCCCGTGCGTTGGAACGGAAAAAAATAACATGCACACTTATCTCAATAAAACACAAAACCAAATGAAGTAGCTAGTTAGTTTTCTTCTAGACATGGAAGGTGCAAAGCAAAAAATGGAAGAAACACGTAATGATATGAGACAATAAAAATCATTATACTCTTGTTGGTCTTCCATGCATATAAGCTTCTATTGTGTGTATATGCTAACCGTGAAGTCCTCTTCATATAGATGTACTAACTTCCTCTTCTGTTGCGACATATGCTGGATTTTCCATCGCAATTGATTCTTTGCATGCTTAATTGTGCTTTCTTGTGCACATTTTTGTCTTTTGTGCTAGCTCCATATTTGCTATTTCTTCCTCCCTTGTGTGCTTTTTTTGCAACTGAGTTGAGTGTTCAATTGTCATGTTTTGATGATAGGCTTCACGTTGCTCTATCAGTATTTTCTATTTTTCTTCATTTCTAAATCGTGCATACCGCTCTCTATCTCTTCTACTTCTTCGTTCATTGGCATTTAGGACCGGAGATAAAGACCCAAATTGCTCGGATGTATGAGAGTTTTCTATATTGTATGAACCTATTATGTTTATCAGAAAGAAAAACGTCCAACGCCAAAAAAAGCCGACACATAATCACAAACCATTCTTGAGAGTTCCGAATTTTCTTTGCATGCATGGGCGGATTTCTTAATTGTGTGTGTGTGTCTCTCTAATTTGACCTTCCTTTAATCTGCCCGTTAATCCTTCATGCTTGCGCAGATTTCTTAATCATCTGCGTCTCATTAGTTCACCCGCCTTTCTTCCCCTTTAATGTCTCCTGCTAATCCTGCATGCATGCTTCAATTTATTAATCGACTCTCTCTCTCTCTCATTAATTTTAGATTCCTTAATCCCTCCCGATAATCCCGCATGCATGACTCCTTAATCTCCCCGTTAATCCTTCATGCTTGCGCGGATTTCTTAATCATCTCCCTCTCATTAATTCACCCGCCTTAATCTTCCCCGTTAATCTCTCCTGCTAATCCTGCATGTGTCGATTTATTAATCGACTCTCTCTCCCTCTCTCTTATTAATTTGAGATTCCTTAATCCTTTCCATAATCCTGCATGCATGACTCCTTCATCTCTTCTTACTAGAAGAACGTCCGTGCATTGCAACGGGGCCACATTAACTTTAAAAGTTCAATATTAATATTCTTATACATATCAAGTGACATTGGCGACCTATTTTACCATCAAATCCTCACACACACACACTCTCTCTCTCCCTCTTCCTCACTCTCTCTCCCCCTCTCCCTCTCTCTCTAACACACATACACACATATCCATCTTATTGGGTACGGGACCATAATCCATCTATTTCACACACACACGCTAGTGCATAACAATATGGATTATGTGTATTATATTTTCCATCACAACTGAGGGAATTAATTTCATATAAATCGGCCAGCTACAGCTCCAAGAATACGCGGAGGAAGTGGCCCGAGTCGGCGTCGGCGCCGTCCGGCGCGGGCCACGGGCCCGCTTCCAAGTGCGTCTGCGTGCCGGCCACCCACGCCGGGTCCTTCAAGTGCCAGGGAAGCTGCCCTTCTTCGCCCCCTTCACCGGCCGCGGCACCCGGCCTCGCCGTCCTCGTCCTCCGGCACCGTCGTGACCCAGTGACGCAGCCCAAGCATCGGCCTCGAGAATCAAGAACGCTCGACAACGGAGAGGGAAGGGAAAATCATATACATGTCATAAGAAAGGGAGTTTATTTACTGCTCCCTCGATGTATTGTTTCCTTTGTTTGGAGATTGATTACCATCCGTGAGTTAAGGTAAGGTTAATGTGATTGAGCGATTTTTCTGAAAATTGATTATTTGTTTTCTAATTAATGTGATTGAGTGATTTAAGGTAAGGTTAATTAATTTAGAATTGATCTTTAGAGATTGTTTGTGTTTGATTCTACATTACTAAATAACTTGCGCCAGTATGGAAAGTTCTGATCTGTTCTGATTTCTTTCGTTGTGTGAGAGGGTAACGTGAAAATAAACCGATGAAGTGGGGGGAGGGGACGAAAAAAAAATCTACGAAAAAAACCAGCGAAGGTGGGAGGAGGTACAAAAAAAACCATGGGAGGTGGGACGAAAAAAACCCTGGAAGCGAGACTACCAACTGCTCCATTAGGAGTAGAGATTTATCATCCGCTTAAGTAGTTTCTCTCCCATTAATTCCATATAATTTCTTCTGATGGATCCACTCCTTCCAATTCTCCCGGCGGCTTATTGATATTAACTGGTAGATGTATATAAATTGATAAGATTTTGTTTAAGGGGGCGGTATGGGATAATATAAAATAAAAGAGCCATCGATTATTACTATGGTCGGCTTGGTCAGGTGGTCACGTACTTTAGAATTGAACTGGAGGTCATGGGTTCGACTCCAAAAGCCCACTTTCTTTTCTGCCTGGGCCACCACGTGATTGGGCTGAGGCCCATGCTGATGGCTGACCTGTCGTACCAGAAAATTTTACAACGACGGACGGACGAAAATTTTCACCGACGGACCAAAAATTGGGAGGAAGAAGCGTTAGTCCTTTTATTAGTAGGTATAGACTAGTGGTCTTGTTAAGCATCAACACTTCATGCTCCTTCTTGGTTTCTACCTCCGTTGATTTCAGCATCGCGAAGAGTTCGGGAATTGTTTTCTCCATTCCTTGCATATTATAGTTCATCACGAAGCCTTTATAGCTTGGTGGCAGTGACTGAAGAACTCTGTCAATAACACTCTCAACTGGAAGATCAATTCCCAGCTGAGTCAAGTGGTTGTGGACCCAGAAATTCTGAGTATGTGTTCACTGATAGAACTGTTCTCCTCCATCTTACAGCTAAAGAACTCGTTGGAGACTTCATATCTCTCAACCAGGGCATTAGCTTGAAATATCTATTTCAGCTCTTGGAACATCTCATATGCACTGTGGCGTTGAAAACACTTTTGCAGTCCCGGTTCCAAGCCGTAGAGCATGGCACACTGAACTATCGAGTAGTCATCAGATCGAGCCCGCCAGGTGTTCATAACGTCTGCATTACCTCCTGCAGCAGGTCCGTCACCTAGCGGTGTATCAAGGACATAATTCTTCTGTGTAGCAATGAGGATAATCGTCAAGTTACGGACCCCGTTCGTGTAGTTGCTACCATCATCTTCCAACTTAGCTTTCTCTAGGAACGCATTAAAATTCAAGGGAACGGTAGACGGGCCATTGATCTACAACATAGATATGCAAAAACTATCAAGACAAAGTTCATGATAAATCAAGTTCAATTAATCAAATAACTAATGAACTCCCACTTAAATTAACATCCCTCAAGTTATCTGAGTGATACATGATCCAATCAACTAACCCATGTCCGATCATCACGTGAGATGGGGTAGTCATCAATGGTGAACATCTCTATGTTAATCATATCTACTATATGACTCATGTTCGACCTTTCAGTCTCTAGTGTTCCGAGACCATGTCTGTACATGCTAGACTCGTCAAGTTTAACCCAAGTATTCTGCTTGTGCAAAACTGGCTTACATCCGTTGTATGTGAACGTAGAATCTATCACACCCGTTCATCACGAGGTGCTTCGAAACAACAAACTTTAGCAACGGTGCATACTCGGAGAGAACACTTTTATCATGAAATTTAGTGAAGGGATCATCTTATGATGCTACCGTCGTTCTAAGCAAAATAAGATGCATAAAGGATAAACATCACATGCAATCGAAATATGTGACATGATATGGCCATCATCGTCTTGTGCTTTTGATCTCCATCTCCAAAGCATCGTCATGATCTCCATCATCACTGGCTCGACACCTTGATCTACATCGTTACGTCGTGGTCGTCTCACCAACTATTGTTACTACAACTATTGCTAACGCATAGCGGTAAAGTAAAGCAATTACATGGTGCTTGCATTTCATTCAATAATTAAGAGACGACCCTAAGGTTCCTTCCGGTTGTCGATATTACAAAACATGACCATCTCATACAACAACATATATCACATCATGTCTTGACCATATCACATAACAACATATCCTGCAAAAACAAGTTAATCATCCTCTACTTTGTTGTTGCAAGTTTTACGTGGATGCTATGGGTTTCTAGTAAGAATCGTTCTTACCAACGCAAAAACAACCACAATGGTGAATTATGAAGTCTGCTGTTTTAACCTTCTTCAAGGACCGGCCATAGTCAAATTCGATTCAACTAAAGTAGGAGAAACAGACACCCGCCAGCCACCTTTATGCAAAACAAGTTGCATGTCAGTCGGTGGAACCGGTCTCATGTACGTGGACATGTAAGGTTGGTCCGGGCAGCTTCAACCCACAATGCCGCCGAATCAAAACAAGACATTGGTGGTAAGCAGTATGAACATCACCGCCCACAACTATTTGTGTTCTACTCGTGCATATCATCTACGCCTAAACCTGGCTCTGATACCACTGTTGGGGAACGTTGCATGGAAAACAAAAAAATTCTACGCACATGCAAGATCTATCCATGGAGATGCATAACTACGAGAGGGAAGAGTGTTTCTACGTACCCTCGTAGACCGTTTAGCGGAAGCGTTTAGACAATGCGATGCAACCGACCAATTACCGAACGTACGACACCTCCGCGTTCAGCACACGTTTAGCTCGATGACGTCCTCGCCTTCTTTGTTTTGAACGTGCAAGACAGTAGGAGAGGCTCCTACTTACATCTTTTCTCATTAATTGGTACACATGTTACAAATGGCAGACCCCACCTCCATGAACTAATCAGGTTAACCCCTTCAGGGGTGGCTAACTCATCATAGTTCTTGGCAGGGGGTTGGGACTACAGTTGGGATTTTTACACTAGGGAGTTACAAAAGGTGGTTACAAAGCCAGTCACAGAGGGTTTAACCCTATGAATTAGAAGGGCAAAGTCAGTCTTGAATCTATAGCGCTCTTTCCAAATGCTCCAGGCGGACGTCATGAATATTTTCATGAACATTTTATGTGTGCACCTTTGTCTGCATGAGTGGATCATATTGGGTCGGTTTCCTCCATCCATCCAAGTGACACCTAGCAAAGCCCAACATGAACGACTGAACGGGCAGGTAAAGAATAGGTGCTCAATGGTTTCTTCTTCTCCCGAGCCACATAGCACACAGTTAACTCCATCCGACACGTTCTAATGTCTTCTCTTGACCATATTTTTTGTGTTGATTCTGTCGGCTAGGAGAAGCCAAGCGAACATCTTGATTTTCATCGTGCACCTGGATCACCAAATCCATCTGAAAGATTCATCAGCCACCACATCCTTGAAATAAAACTTGTAGAATTTCGCAGAAGAAAAGCCACCCCCAGACTGATACGTCTCCAACGTATCTACTTTTCCTAATGCTTTTCCTCTTGTTTTGGACTCTAATTTGCATGATTTCAATGAAACTAACCTCGGACTGACGCTGTTATCAGCAGAACTACCATGGTGTTGTTTTTGTGCAGAAATAAAAGTTCTCAGAATGGAACCAAACTTTGCGAGGAATTTTATATAATAAATAAGAATTTCTGGAGCCAAGACCTATCGGAGAGGGGAACCTGGGTGGGCACAACCCACCAGTGCGCGCCCCCCTCTCCTGGCGCGCCCAGGTGGGTTGTCCCCACCTGATAGCCCCGCAGACCCTAACACCGACGCTATAAAATCCTATTTTTCTAGAAAAAAAATCAGGGAGAAAGAATTATCGTGATCCACGAGACGGAGCCGCCGTCACCTCCTGTTCTTCATCGGGAGGCCAGATCTGGAGTCCGTTTGGGGCTCCGGAGAGGGGGATCTTCGTTCTTCGTCATCACCAACCCTTCTCCATCGCCAATGCCATGATGCTCCCCACCGAGAGTGAGTAATTCCTTCGTAGGCTCGCTGGTCGGTGAGGAGTTGGATGTGATTCATGATGTAATCGAGTTAGCTTTGTTAGGGCTTGATCCCTAGTATCCACTATGTTCTTAGATTGATGTTGCTATGACTTTTCCATGCTTAATGCTTGTCACTTTGGGCCCGGGTGCCATGATTTCAGATATGAACCGTTTATGTTATCACCATTATATCCATGTTCTAGATCCGATCTTGCAAGTATAGTCACCTACTACGTGTTATGATCCGGCAACCCCGGAGTGACAATAGTCGGGACCACTCCCGGTGATGACCGTAGTTTGAGGAGTTCATGTATTCACTATGTGTTAATGCTTTGTTCCAGCTCTCTATTAAAAGGAGGCCTTAATGTCCCTTAGTTTTCAATATGGACCCCGCTGCCATGGGAGGGTAGGACATAAGATGTCACGCAAGTTCTTTCCATAAGCACGTATGACTATTTACGGAATACATGCCTACATTATATTGACGAACTGGAGCTAGTGCCGTATAATTGGGGAACGTAGTAATTGCAAAAAAATTCCTACGCACATCCAAGATCATGGTGATGCATAGCAATAAGAGGGGAGAGTGTGTCTACGTACCCTCGTAGACCGAAAGCGGAAGCGTTCGGACAACGCGGTTGATGTAGTCGTACGTCTTCACGATCCGACCGATCAAGTACCGAATGCACGGCACCTCCAAGTTCAGCACACGTTCAACTCGATGACGTCCCTCGAACTCCGATCCAGCCGAGCTTTGAGGGAGAGTTCCGTCAGCACGACGGAGTGGTGACGATGATGATGTTCTACTGACGCAGGGCTTCGCCTAAGCACCGCTACGATATTATCGAGGGGGATTATGGTGGAGGGGGGCACCGCACACGGCTAAGAGATCCAAGGGATCAATTGTTGTGTCTATGGGTTGCCCAGCTCCTCCGTATATGAAGGAGTGGAGGAGGGGGCCGGCCAAGGGGGGAGGTGCGCCCAATGGGGGAGTCCTACTCCCACTGGGAGTAGGACTCCTCCTTTTCCTATTTGGAGAGGGAGAGGGAAGGAAGAGGAAGGAGAGAGGAAGGAAAGGGGGCGCGCCCCCCCTCCCAATTTGGATTGGGCTTGGGGGCGCGCGCCCCCTCCCTTGCTCCTTTCCCCTCCTTTCCACTAAAGCCCATTAAGGCCCATATACCTCCCGGGGGGTTCCGATAACCTCCCGGTGCTCCGGTATTATCCCGATCTCATCCGGAACCATTCCGGTGTCAAAAAATTGTCGTCCAATATATCGATCTTTACGTCTCGACCATTTCGAGACTCCTCGTCATGTCCGTGATCACATCCGGGACTCCGAACTACCTTCGGTACATCAAAACGCATAAACTCATAATATAACCGTCATTGAACTTTAAGCGTGCGGACCCTACGGGTTCGAGAACTATGTAGACATGACCGAGACACATCTCCGGTCAATAACCAATAGCGGACCCTGGATGCTCATATTGGCTCCTACATATTCTATGAAGATCTTTTCGGTCAAACCGCATAACAACATACGTTGTTCCCTTTGTTATCGGTATGTTACTTGCCCGAGATTCGATCGTCGGTATCTTAATACCTAGTTCAATCTCGTTACCAGCAAGTCTCTTTACTCGTTCCGTAATACATCATCCCGCAACTAACTCATTAGCTGCAATGCTTGCAAGGCTTATAGTGATGTGCATTACCGAGTGGGCCCAGAGATACCTCTCCGACAATCGGAGTGACAAATCCTAATCTCGAAATACGCCAACCCAATAAGTACCTTCGGAGACACCTGTAGAGCACCTTTATAATCACCGAATTATGTTGTGACGTTTGGTAGCACACAAAAGTGTTCCTCCAGTAAACGGGAGTTGCATAATCTCATAGTCATAGGAACATGTATAAGTCATGAAGAATGCAATAGCAGAATACTAAACGATCGTGCGCTAAGCTAATAAAATGGGTCAAGTCAATCACATCATTCTCCTAATGATGTGATCCCGTTAATCAAATGACAACTCATGTCAATGGCTAGGAAACATAACCATCTTTGATCAACGAGCTAGTCAAGTAGAGGCATACTAGTGACACTTTGTTTGTTTATGTATTCACACAAGTATTATGTTTCCGGTTAATACAATTCTAGAATGAATAATAAACATTTATCATGATATAAGGAAATATATAATAACTTTATTATTGCCTCTAGGGCATATTTCCTTCAGTCTCCCACTTGCACTAGAGTCAATAATCTAGATTACACAGTAATGATTCTAACACCCATGGAGCCTTGGTGCTGATCATGTTTTGCTCG
Organism: Triticum aestivum; assembly: GCF_018294505.1. Classification (NCBI taxonomy): domain Eukaryota; kingdom Viridiplantae; phylum Streptophyta; class Magnoliopsida; order Poales; family Poaceae; genus Triticum; species Triticum aestivum. Next base: position 649,391,892 of record NC_057799.1, on the reverse strand, counting down.
TGGAAGAGGCTTAGTCAACGGGTCCGTAACATTCAGATCCGTATGTATCTTGCAAATTTCTATGTCTCCCACCTGGACTTGATCCCGGATGGAGTTGAAGCATCTCTTGATGTGCTTGGTTCTCTTGTGAAATCTGGATTCCTGTGCCAAGGCAATTGCACCATTATTGTCACAAAAGATTTTCATTGGACCCGATGCAGTAGGTATGACACCTAGATCGGATATGAACTCCTTCATCCAGACTCCTTCATTTGTTGCTTCTGAAGCAGCTATGTACTCCGCTTCACACGTAGATCCCGCCACAACGCTTTGTTTAGAACTGCACCAACTGACAGCTCCACCGTTCAAAGTAAACACGTATCCGGTTTGCGATTTAGAATCGTTCGGATCAGTGTCAAAGCTTGCATCGACGTAACCATTTACGACTAGCTCTTTGTCACCTCCATAAACGAGAAACATATCCTTAGTCCCTTTCAGGTATTTCAGGATGTTCTTGACCGCTGTCCAGTGATCCACTCCTGGATTACTTTGGTACCTCCCTGCTAAACTTATAGCAAGGCACACATCAGGTCTGGTACACAACATTGCATACATGATAGAGCCTATGGCTGAAGCATAGGGAACATCTTTCATCTTCTCTCTATCTTCTGCAGTGGTCGGGCATTGAGTCTTACTCAACTTCACACCTTGTAACACAGGCAAGAACCCTTTCTTTGCTTGATCCATTTTGAATTTCTTCAAAACTTTTTCAAGGTATGTGCTTTGTGAAAGTCCAATTAAGTGTCTTGATCTATCTCTATAGATCTTGATGCCCAATATATAAGCAGCTTCACCGAGGTCCTTCATTGAAAAACTCTTATTCAAGTATCCCTTTATGCTATCCAGAAATTCTATATCATTTCCAATCAGCAATATGTCATCCACATATAATATCATAAATGCTACAGAGCTCCCACTCACTTTCTTGTAAATGCAGGCTTCTCCAAAAGTCTATATAAAACCATATGCTTTGATCACACTATCAAAGCATTTATTCCAACTCCAAGAGGCTTGCACCAGTCCATAAATGGATCGCTGGAGCTTGCACACTTTGTTAGTTCCCTTTGGATCGACAAAACCTTCCGGTTGCATCATATACAACTCTTCTTCCAGAAATCCATTCAAGAATGCAATTCTGACATCCATTTGCCAAATTTCATAATCATAAAATGTGGCAATTGCTAACATGATTCGGACAGACTTAAGCATCGGTACGGGTGAGAAGGTCTCATCGTAGTCAATCCCTTGAACTTGTCGAAAACCTTTTGCAACAAGTCGAGCTTTATAGACAGTAACATTACCGTCAGCGTCAGTCTTCTTCTTGAAGATCCATTTATTCTTGATGGCTTGCCGATCATCGGGCAAGTCAACCAAAGTCCACACTTTGTTCTCATACATGGATTCCATCTCAGATTTCATGGCCTCAAGCCATTTTGCAGAATCTGGGCTCACCATCGCTTCTTCATAGTTCGTAGGTTCGTCATGGTCTAGTAACATAACCTCTAGAACAGGATTTCCGTACCACTCTGGTGCGGATCTTACTCTGGTTGACCTACGAGGTTCAGTAACAACTTCATCTGAAGTTTCATGATCATCATCATTAACTTCCTCACTAATTGGTGTAGACGTCACAGGAACCAGTTTCTGCGATGAACTACCTTCCAATAAGGGAGCAGGTACTATTACCTCATCAAGTTCTACTTTACTCCCACTCACTTCTTTCGAGAGAAACTCCTTCTCTAGAAAGGATCCATTCTTGGCAACGAATGTCTTGCCTTCGGATCTGTGATAGAAGGTGTACCCAACAGTTTCCTTTGGGTATCCTATGAAGACACATTTCTCCGATTTGGGTTCAAGCTTATCAGGTTGAAGTTTTTTCACATAAGCAATGCAGCCCCAAAGTTTAAGAAACGACAACTTTGGTTTCTTGCCAAACCATAGTTCATAAGGCGTCGTCTCAACAGATTTTGATGGTGCCCTATTTAACGTGAATGCGGCCGTCTCTAAAGCATAACCCCAAAATGATAGCGGTAAATCAGTAAGAGACATCATAGATCGCACCATATCTAGTAAGGTACGATTACGACGTTCGGACACACCATTACGCTGTGGTGTTCCAGGTGGCGTGAGTTGTGAAACTATTCCGCATTGTTTCAAATGTAGACAAAACTCGTAACTCAAATATTCTCCTCCATGATCAGATCATAGAAACTTTATTTTCTTGTTACGATGATTTTCAACTACACTCTGAAATTCTTTGAACTTTTCAAATGTTTCAGACTTATGTTTCATTAAGTAGATATACCCATATCTGCTTAAATCATCTATGAAGGTGAGAACAATATTTGAGTCAAATCTTGATAGAATTGAGCATAGTTATGAGAATATCTAGGTATGATCATGTATATAGGCATCACGTCCGAAACAAGTAGACCGAAACGATTCTGCATCTACTACTATTACTCCACACATCGACCGCTATCCAGCATGCATCTAGAGTATTATGTTCATGAAGAACAGAGTAACGCATTAAGAAAGATGACATGATGTAGAGGGATAAAATCATGCAACATGATATAAACCCCATCTTTTTATCCTCGATGGCAACAATACAATACGTGCCTTGCTGCCCCTACTGTCACTGGGAAAGGACATCGCAAGATTGAACCCAAAGCTAAGCACTTCTCCCATTGCAAGAAAGATCAATCTAGTAGGCCAAACCAAACTGATAATTCGAAGAGACTTGCAAAGATAACCAATCATACATCAAAGAATTCAGATTTGACTCAAATATTGTTCATAGATAATCTTGATCATAAACCCAAAATTCATCGGATCTCGACAAACACACCGCAAAAGAAGATTACATCGAATAGATCTCCACAAGAGAGGGGGAGAACATTGTATTGAGATCCAAAAAGAGAGAAGAAGCCATCCATATTAACTATGGACCCGAAGGTCTGAGGTAAACTACTCACACTTCATCGGAGAGGGCTTGGAGATGACTTAGAGGCCCTCCATGGTCAATGCCCCTTCCGGCGGAGCTCCGGAACATGCCCCAAGATGGGATCTCGTAGGTACAGAAAGTTGCGGTGGTGGAATTAGGTTTTTAGCTTCGTATTTGGTAGTTTGGGGGTACGTAGGTATATATAGGAGGAAGAAGTACGTCGGTGGAGCAACGAGGGGCC
>NC_057799.1:649366483-649388383 GCF_018294505.1 Triticum aestivum | reverse complement strand
GGGGTAGGCGCGCCACCTACCTCGTGCCCTCCTGGTTGATTGCTTTACGTAGGGTCCAAGTCCTCTGGATCACGTTCATTCCGAAAATAACGTTCCCGAAGGTTTCATTCCGTTTGGACTCCGTTTGATATTCTTTTTCTGCGAAACTCTGAAATAGGCAAAAAACAGCAATTCTGGGCTGGGCCTCCGGTTAGTCGGTTAGTCCCAAAAGTAATATAAAAGTGTATAATAAAGCCCAATAATGTCCAAAACAGAATATAATATAGCATGAAGCAATCAAAAATTATAGATACGTTGGAGACGTATCAGCCTCCTCCTGGCCGGCCGCCTCTCCCCCCTTGCTCCTTTATATACGGGGGTAGGGGGCACCTCTAGACACAACAATTGATCTGTTGGATCTCTTAGCCGTGTGCGGTGCCCCCCTCCACCATAATCCACCTCGATTATATCGTAGCGGTCCTTAGGCGAAGCCCTCCATCGGTAGAACATCATCATCGTCACCACGCCGTCGTGCTGACGGAACTATCCCTCAAAGCTCGGCTAGATCAGAGTTTGAGGTACGTCATCGAGCTGAACGTGTGCTGAACTCGGAGGTGCCGTACATTCGGTACTTGATCGGTCGGATCGTGAAGACGTACGACTACATCAACCGCATTGTGCTAACGCTTCCGTTTTCGGTCTACGAGGGTACGTGGACAACACTCTCCCCTCTTGTTGCTATGCATCACCATGATCCTGTGTGTGCGTAGGATTTTTTTTGAAATTACTACGTTCCCCAACAAAATTTAAGTTCAATTAATCATATTACTTAAGAACTCCCACTTAGATAGACATCCCTCTAATCATCTAAGTGATCACGTGATCCAAATCAACTAAACCATAACCGATCATCACGTGAGATGGAGTAGTTTTCAATGGTGAACATCATTATGTTGATCATATCTACTATATGATTCAGGCTCGACCTTTCGGTCTCAGTGTTCAGAGGCCATATCTGCATATGCTAGGTTCGTCAAGTTTAACCTGAGTATTCTGCGTGTGCAAAACTGGCTTGCACCCGTTGTAGATGGACGTAGAGCTTATCACACCCGATCATGATGTGGTGTCTGGGCACGACGAACTTTGGCAACGGTGCATACTCAGGGAGAACACTTTTATCTTGAAATTTAGTGAGAGATCATCTTATAATGCTACCGTCAATCAAAGCAAAATAAGATGCATAAAAGATAAACATCACATGCAATCAATATAAGTGATATGATATGGCCATCATCATCTTGTGCTTGTGATCTCCATCTCCGAAGCACCGTCATGATCACCATCGTCACCGGCGAGACACCTTGATATCCATCGTAGCATCATTGTCGTCTCGCCAACTATTGCTTCTACGACTATCGCTACCGCTTAGTGATAAAGTAAAGCAATTACAGGGCGATTGCATTGCATACAATAAAGCGACAACCATATGGCTCCTGCCAGTTGCCGATAATTTGGTTACAAAACATGATCATCTCATACAATAAAATATAGCATCATGCCTTGACCATATCACATCACAACATGCCCTGCAAAAACAAGTTAGACGTCCTCTACTTTGTTGCTGCAAGTTTTACGTGGCTGCTACGGGCTGAGCAAGAACCGTTCTTACCTACGCATGAAAACCACAACGATAGTTCGTCAAGTTAGTGATGTTTTAACCTTCTCAAGGACCGGGCGTAGCCACACTCAGTTCAACTAAAGTTGGAGAAACTGACACCCGCTAGTCACCTGTGTGCAAAGCATGGCGGTAAAACCAGTCTCGCGTAAGCGTACGCATAATGTCGGTCCGGGCCGCTTCATCCAACAATACCAACAAACCAAAGTGTGACATGCTGGTAAGCAGTGTGACATGCTGGTAAGCAGTATGACCTGTATCGCCCACAACTCACTTGTGTTCTACTCGTGCATATAACATCAACGCATAAAACCTGGCTCTGATACCACTGTTGGGGAACGTAGTAATTTCAAAAAAATTCCTACGCACACGCAAGATCATGGTGATGCATAGCAACAAGAGGGGAGAGTGTGTCTACGTACCCTCGTAGACCGAAAGCGGAAGCGTTAGCACAACGCAGTTGATGTAGTCGTACGTTCAAGTACCGAACGCACGGCACCTCCGAGTTCAACACATGTTCAACTCGATGACGTCCCTGGAACTCCGATCCAACCGAGCTTTGAGGGAGAGTTCCGTCAGCATGACGGCGTGGTGACGATGATGATGTTCTACCGACGCAGGGCTTCGCCTAAGCACCGCTACGATATTATCGAGGTGGATTATGGTGGAGGGGGCACCGCGCATGGCTAAGAGATCCAAGGGATCAATTGTTGTGTCTATGGGGTGCCCCCCTCCTCCGTATATAAAGGAGTGGAGGAGGGGGTCGGCCAAGGGGAGGAGGCGCGCCCAAGGGTGGAGTCCTACTCCCACCAGGAGTAGGACTCCTCCTTTTCCTATTTGGAGAGGGAGAGGGAAGGAAGAGGAAGGAAAGGGGGGGCGGCCCCCCTCCCAATTCGGATTGGGCTTGGGGGGGGACTCCGAACTACCTTCGGTACATCAAAACACATAAACTCATAATATAACCATCATCGAACTTTAAGCGTGCGGACCCTACGAGTTCGAGAAGTATGTAGACATGACCGAGACACGTCTCCGGTCAATAACCAATAGCGGAACCTGGATGCTCATATTGGCTCCGACATATTCTACGAAGAACTTTATCGGTCAAACCGCATAACAACATACGTTGTTCCCTTTGTCATCGGTATGTTACTTGCCCGAGATTCGATCGTTGGTATCTCAATACCTAGTTCAATCTCGTTAGCGGCAAGTCTCTTTACTCGTTCCTTAATACATCATCCTGCAACTAACTCATTAGCTGCAATGCTTGCAAGGCTTATAGTGATGTGCATTACTGAGTGGGCCCAAAGATACCTCTCCGACAATCAGAGTGACAAATCCTAATCTCGAAATACGCCAACCCAACAAGTACCTTCGGAGACACCTGTAGAGCACCTTTATAATCACCCAGTTACTGTGTGACGTTTGGTAGCACAAAAAGTGTTCCTCCGGTAAACGGGAGTTGCATAATCTCATAGTCATAGGAACATGTATATGTCATGAAGAAAGCAATAGCAACATACTAAACTATCAAGTGCTAAGCTAACGAAATGGGTCAAGTCAATCACATCATTCTCCTAATGATGTGATCCCGTTAATAAAATGACAACTCTTTGTCCATGGCTAGGAAACATAACCATCTTTGATCAACGAGCTAGTCAAGTAGAGGCATACTAGTGACACTCTGTTTGTCTATGTATTCACAAATGTATCATGTTTCCGGTTAATACAATTCTAGCATGAATAATGAACATTTATCATTATATAAGGAAATAAATAATAACTTTATTATTGCCTATAGGGCATATTTCCTTCACGTATCGCCCTAGGTTATAACATTCTCATGATGAATATCATCCAACAAGTCACCGATCCAATTCCTATGAATTTATCTTATATTTTTCCTGCTAAGTTACTACTACTATCATCACTGCTACACTTGTTACAAAACTACTGCTATCACTGTTACTGTTACCATTGCTACTGCTACTATTATCAAAACTATCATATTACTTTGCTACTGATCACGTTGCTGCAGATAATTAATCTCCCGGTGTGGTTGAATTAACAACCCAGATGCTAATACCTTTAAATATTCTTTGGCTCCCCTTGTGCCGAATCTATAAATTTGGGTTGAGTACTCTACCCTCGAAAACCGTTGCGATCCCCTATACTTGTGGGTTATCAAGACCTTTTTCTGGCACCGTTGCCGGGGAGCATAGCTATATTTGTTGAGTCACTTGGGATTATTATCACTTTATCACTATGAAGAATCTGAAGGATGCTAAGACTAAGTATTTCCCTCAAGGACGAGGGGAGGTAAGGAATTGCCATCTAGTTCTGCTTTAGATTCTCCTTCGGTTATAAGTAAACTTGCAACACCACCACATGCTATTAATTCTGATATGTCGCAAGTTATTGATGATGCTACTTCTGCTATGGATAATGCTTATGATGATGCTAGTACATTGCTTAATGAGGATGTTCCACTTGGTGATTTTCTTGATAAACAAATTGCTAGAGTAATACAACATGATGTTGTTGAATCTGATGATGAGCTTGAAACTGATTCTCCTGAAACACCTGCTAGAACTAGTCTTCCTAGATATGAATTGCCTAAGGTACCGAAAGGTTATGTTATGAGTGAAGAAACAACTAGAGATATTCTTGCTTGTAAGGATAGAGATGATCTAGAGAAATTATTATGCAAGTATAAAGAAAAATCTCGGAATGCTAGAATGAAATGTGATCCTAAGTTTGCTACTTCACCTATCTTTTCTGATGATAAGGATTATGAATTCATTCTCTATCGACCCAGAGTTAATTACTTTGGTTGAATCTAATCCTTTCCATGGTAATGAAACTGAAACTGTTGTGGTACATCTTACTAAGTTGAATGACATAACCACCCTTTTTACTCATGATGAGAAAACTTGCTATTACATTATTCATTTCCTTTCTCATTAAAGGGTGATGCTAAAGCTTGGTAAAATACTCTTGCTCCTGGTTGTCTGTGTAGTCCCCAGGATATGATTTATTACTTCTCTGAAAAATATTTTTCTGCTCATAAGAAACAAGTTGCCTTACAGGAAATATTTAACTTTGTGCAAATTAAAGAAGAGAGTCTCCCACAAGCTTGGGGGAGGCTTTGCTAATTACTTAATGCTTTGCCTGATCATCCTCTTAAGAAAAATGAAATACTTGATATCTTCTATAAAGGACTAACCGATGCTTCTAGGGACTTCCTAGATAGTTGTGCTGGTTGTGTTTTCAGGGAACGAACTTTTGGGCAAGCTGAAGAATTATTGAATAACATATTGAAAAATTATGATGATTGGACTCTTCCTGAACCACCGCCTAAACCCACTTCGAAGAAGAGGGGTATATGATATCTCAGTCTTGAAGATATGAAAGAGGCAAAGAAATCTATGAAGGAAAAAGGTATTAAAGCTGAGGATGTTAGAAATTTACCTCCTATTGAAGAAATACATGGGCTTAATATATACACCACCACCTCCTAAGGTGGTAGAGGTAAATTCTCTTATGAAGTTCAATGATAATGGCAATCCTCACAATATGCATCCTAGTCAATGCCTTTATGAGTTTGAAAACTATATTAGAAAACAAGATCACTTCAATGCAAATGTTATGAAACAATTGAAATACAATTCTGATATGATTGCTCGCTTTAGTGACTTGTTATTTAGAATATCAAATGATGTTAGAGGCGTCGGAAAGCATGCTTCTATGGTTCAAACTCAGTTAGAACAAGTTGCTAAATCTCAAAGAGAGTTGCTAGATGAGATGAATAATAATATGCATGACTTTGCTGTTAGAGTTGCAACAAGAGGAGGTAAAATGACTCAGGAACCACTTTATCCTGAGGGACACCCAAAAAGAATAGAACATGATTCACAAAGGAACAACACCACTCCACCTAGTTCTTCTAAAAAGAAAAAGAGGAAGAAAAATGATAGGACTTCACATGCTTCTAGTGAACCTGAAATAGAAAAACCTCCTGACAATGATAATGAAGTTTCTATCTCTGATGCTGAAACTCAGTCTGGTAATGAACACTCACCTAGTGATAATGAAAAAGATAATGCTGATGTTCATGAAGACTCTCAACCAAATAATAAAGAACTAGACAATGATGTTGAGATAGAACCACCTGTTGATCTTGATAACCCACAACCTAAGAATAAAAGGTATGGTAAAAGAGACTTCATTGCTAGAAAACACGGTAAAGAAAGAGAACCGTGGGTTGAAAAACCTATGCATTTTCCACCTGAGTCAACTAAAAAGAATGATGATGAAGAATTTGAACGCTTTGCTGAAATGATGAGGCCAGTCTTTTTGTGTACTCGCTTGACTGATATCTTGAAAATGCCTCCTTATGCAAAGTATATGAAAGACATCATCACTAATAAGAGAAAAATACCGGAAGCTAAAATCTCCACTGTGCTTGCTAATTACACTTTTAAAGATGGAGTACCTAAAAAACTTGGAGAACCGGGAATACCAACTATACCTTGCTCTATCAAAAAGAATTATGTGAAAACTGCTTTGTGTGATTTAGGAGCTGGTGTTAGTGTTATGCCTTTCTCTTTATATAAAAGACTTGATTTGAATAAAATCACACCTACTGAAATATCTTTGCAAACGGATGATAAATCAACTGCCATACCTCTCGGTATCTATGAGGATGTGCCCGTTGTTGTTGCTAATGTTACTATTTTGACTGACTTTGTTATACTTGAGATGCCTGAGGATGACAACATGTCGATTATCCTCGGTAGACCTTTCTTGAATACTACAGGGGATGTTATTGATTGCAATAAAAGCAAGATCACTTTTCATATCAATGGTAATGAGCATACGATGCACTTTCCGAAGAAACAATTGCAAGTGAATGGTATTAATGTTATTGAAAAATCTTCGACAATCACTATTGGAAGTTTTCAAATACCCTTACCTACTGTCAAAAAGAAATATGAAATGCTTATTGTTGGGGACATTCATATCCCCATTGAGGTAACTTAGCGATTTACGAAAGTTCTTCGGTTTCATGCTAATCGAAAGTGGTTGTTAATAAGACCTGGTCAACATTATTAATGGATCATTTTTGAGTGGTATGAAGTTGATGAATTTAGTAAGCACTACCTTCTGTTCCTACTTTTTGTTTTCTGTTTTTATTAGTGAAATAAAATAAAATGCCATGTTTGTCTGTTTTTCTGATTTTTCCCGTGCAATAAAAAATGACCCAAAAATAAAAGTTCTTAGAATGGCCTGAAAATTTAATACGATTTTTTCTGAATATTTCTGCATTTTTGGGGCAAATAACATCAGAGGGAGATGCACCAGGTGGGCACAACCCACCTGGGCGCGGCAGGACCCCCTGGCACGCCCTGGTGGGTTGTGGTCCCCACGTGGGCCCCCTCACTTATCTCTTTACACCACATCATCACTTACCTGCAGAGAAAAATATCCATTACTCTCTCTCCCGTGTTCTTGCTCTCAAACCCACGGATTTTGATCTCCTTGCTCGAAGCTCCATTTCCAAAACTGTTTTGGGTGATTGTTGCTTGGTATGTGACTCCATCCTTTGTCCAATTAGTTTTTGTTTTAGTGGTTTATATTTTGAATAATTAGCTACTCTTGGTGCTGCTGTAGATGAGCTTGCATGTTGAATTGTTAGTGTTCTAAGTAGTTTGAATGCTTGCTATGGCCTCTATGTATCCCTATGAGTAGTTGCTATCAATCTTATAATGTTTTGTTGATAAATTTTGGCACTAATTTTTTTTCAGAAAATTGTATGTGAACACGATGAACCTTTTCGGAAGGAGTTCTTCGAGGAGGCGATCCTTGGGGGCATCTTCTAGTGACAGCTCCGCTCGCCGGTCATATGTTGAACCAAGTGAAAGTTCCACAGGAGATGCAGCCACCAAAACATGCTTATGGCCTTGCGACGAGTACATGATGCGTGTGGGCATTAAGGAGGAATTTGAGCAACATGTTCACAATGCCGGTCTCGGTCCCTACATTTCAGATAAGTGCGAACAACGCCACATTCTTACTGAATCGTTTATCAAAGGATTTAGATTCCATCCCCGTGAGTCTAGGGTGTCGTTTATGCTTTATGATAATCCATTTTTCATCTCATTAGAAAATTTTGCTTACCACTACAAACTTCCATTCTGGGGTTCGCTTGACGAACCGCCAAGGGCTGAATACCAATTTTTCTTGACTAGCCTTTGCTACGGTGAGACGAGGGGAGTGACACCAGGAAGAATAAAGAGCATTCATTTTCCCGAAATTCAGTACTTTACATTATTTAACGGGAAATGTATAGTAGGCAAGCAAGACTGTAGTACACTCTATGCTCCATACTTGAGCCTCATACACACCGCTCTCACCGGTGAAAGGAATTATAACCTTGGACCGATTGTTGCACGCAGACTTCAGCATAACGCTAACAGTGGTTGGTTCTATGGTGAAATTTATGCTACGCGATTAGCACGAGGGATGGGTGTTGCACCTTTGCCCTTTGAACCTATCCTACCCACGCAGTATTTGGACTTCGACACCTTAAAAGATCATAAGATAACTTCACTTACAATCTATTGTTTAACCAAAAATCTGTTGTGCACACATATTTGCATGTGCCTGCTCTTTTTGACTATCACAGCAAAGGAAGATATTTTGTTCTTGAGAGCGAGGCTCGATCTCACAACGCAGCAGTGGAGGCAGCACGGCAGGCTGAGGCATCCGCACCGAGAGCCTCCGTGAGCTACCACGCCAACTACTACCATCAAGGCTTCTGATCGATTACCAAGTTAGGCTAAAAGCCTAAGCTTGGGGGAGTACGTGTTTCTCACCGACATTACATTCATGTCGACTTATTCCAGTTGTCGGTGTTCACACTTTTTCATTGTATCATCCATGCTTAGATTTATTTTTCTTGCTTTCTTCTTGTGTGTTTGAATAACTTTAGAAAAACCAAAAAAATTAGTTGTAGTTAGTTTACTTTCGATGCATGCTTAGTTGTAATATTAATATTAAAAAGAAAACCCAAACAGATTTCCTTGTTCTTCTTTTTACTTGTTGGGAGCTTTCCCGTGTAAATAGTTTTTCTCATTTTTACTTTTCCCTTTTTATTTTCTTGTTCAAGAAAACCAAAAACTCCAAAAATATTTCAGTGTGTTTCTCTGAATCTCTTTTCTTTTTTATTCGAGTTGCACCAAGGAGAAGTCCACGATGAAAATGTTGAGTGGCTCTCATATGAATAACTGATGAACTAATAAAGAGCCCATTTTACCTTGTCTTATCCTGTTGAATAAAATGTTTTGCAGATTCTAGCTTAGTCCATGGCACACTTGCACTATTATTATTTTCACATCGTTCGGTCGTGCAAGTGAAAGGCAATAATGACGACATTTGATGAACTGGCCGTGGCAGAGAGAAACTGGTATGAACTCGACTTGTTCTATTTGTGTAAATATGTTTAACCTAGTATCCATGATTCATCCCCTTATGATTAAACATGTTTGCAATGACAATTAGAGATTATAGTTTCTCATGCAATGCATAAGTAGTTGGGAGTGGATAATGATTTATCTTGGATATCAATATTGCGTTAAAATGATTGTGATTTAGTATGATGATATGGCATCCTCCTCTGAATGTTTGAGTGGCTTGACTTGGCACATGTTCATGCATGTAGTTGAATCAAAACCAACATAGCCTCTATGATATTTAAGTTCATGGTGATCATATCCTACTCATGCTAGTGTCCAATGTTACTTATGCATAATGCATGTTCATGATCATTGGTGCTCTCTAGCTGGCCGCTTCTCAATCTAATTGCTAGCCTTCGCCTGTGCCAAGTGGTAATTCTGCTTGTACATCAAAATCCTTGAACCCAAAAGTTATTCCAGATGAGTCCACCATACCTACCTATATGCGGTATTACCCTGCCATCCTAAGTAAATTTGCATGTGCCAGCTCTGAAAACTTCAAAAATATATATCCTTTTGTGTTCCTGGATCGTTCATGGAATGACAGGAGGTGGTCGGTATCTTCCATGCTAAGCGGGTTATTCTCAGGTCGAGTGTTTATTCACTCGCCATCGCACGAGAAAAGGGCGGTAATAGGGATTCCCAGTCCCGAACTCAAAAAATGCAAATAATTAAAGAAAACTCCCCTGGGACTGTTGTTTGTTTGGACGGCACCCGTTGTTTCGGACAAGCCGTGGAATGTGATTGTTGGTGGAGGGGGAGTAAACCTTTACTTTAATCGCTTGGGAACCGCCACTAGCGTGCTTAGCATGAGAGATATTGATAACTGATGGTCGTGAAGTAAATGAGAAGGGTGCATGTCTGAAATATCATTTATCTCTGTTTCAAAAACTTGAGCTCTGGCACCTCTGCAAATCACTGCTTCCCTCTGCGAAAGGACTACCTATTTACTTCTATGTTGTGTCATCACCTTCTAAAACAAGCGCTAGAACCTGAGAGCACGGCTGTCATGACTAATGCATTGTGTGTAGCTAATGTTGGGTGCATCATGATTGGATCTTTTCTACCATGAATTACAATGTTTAGTCACTGCTTGGACTTTGGAGGTGCTCTGCATTTATGTTTTGCGGTCACAGAAAGGGCTAGCAAGATACCACTATTGTCATATTATATCATGGTTGTTTTGACAATCTGTTGCCGTTTGAGATGCCTTCTTATTGCTCGCTAGCTGATTATGTCATTGATATGAGTTAATATAATCTTTAAGAGTTATTGTCGGCATGGTTAGTTATAATGTTGGCTGAAAACCTGGGTGCTGTTTAAGCTTATTTATGCAAACAAGAGCAAAAGAGTTCGTAAAAGTTTTTCTTTTTCACTTTCAGTTTATCAACTGAATTGCTTGAGGACAAGCAAATGTTTAAGCTTGGGGGAGTTTATATGTCTCCAACGTATCTACTTTTCCTAATGCTTTTCCTCTTGTTTTGGACTCTAATTTGCATGATTTGAATGAAACTAAACCCGGACTGACGTTGTTTTCAGCAGAACTACCATGGTGTTGTTTTTGTGCAGAAATAAAAGTTCTCGGAATGGAATGAAACTTTGCGAGGAATTTTTATATAATAAATAAGAATTTCTGGAGCCAAGACCTACTGGAGAGGGGCACCTGGGTGGGCACAACCCACTAGGGCGCGCCCCCTCTCCTGGTGCGCCTAGGTGGGTTGTCCCCACCTGGTGGCCCCGCAAACCCTGAAACCGACGCTATAAAATCCTATTTTTCCAGAAAAAATCAGGGAGAAAGAATTATCGCGATCCACGAGACGGAGACGCCGTCACCTCCTGTTCTTCATCGGGAGGCCAGATCTGGAGTCTGTTTGGGGCTCCGGAGAGGAGGATCTTCGTTCTTCGTCATCACCAACACTTCTCCATCGCTAGTTCCATGATGCTCCCCACCGGGAGTGAGTAATTCCTTCATAGGCTCGCTGGTCGGTGAGGAGTTGGATGAGATTCATCATGTAATCGAGTTAGTTTTGTTAGGGCTTGATCCCTATTATCCACTATGTTTTTAGATTGATGTTGCTATGACTTTTCCATGCTTAATGCTTGTCACTTTGGGCCCGGGTGCCATGATTTCAGATCTGAACCGTTTATGTTATCACAATTATATCCATGTTCTAGATCCGATCTTGCAAGTTATAGTCACCTACTACGTGTTATGATCCGGCAACCCCGGAGTGACAATAGTCGGGACCACTCCCCGTGATGACCGTAGTTTGAGGAGTTCATGTATTCACTATGTGTTAATGCTTTGTTCCGGCTCTCTATTAAAAGGAGGCCTTAATGTCCCTTAGTTTCCAATATGGACCCCGCTGCCACGGGAGGGTAGGACAAAAGATGTCATGCAAGTTCTTTCCATAAGCACGTATGACTATTTACGGAATACATACCTACATTATATTGACGAACTGGAGCTAGTGCCGTATCGCCCTAGGTTATAACTGTCTCATGATGAATATCATCCAACAAGTCACCGATCCAGTGCCTACGAATTTATCTTATATTGTTCCTGCTAAGTTACTACTGCTATCATCACAGCTACACTTGTTACAAAACTACTGCTATCACTGTTACTGTTACCATTGCTACTACTACTATTATCAAAACTATCATATTACTTTGCTACTGATCACGTTGCTGCAGATAATTAATCTCCAGGTGTGGTTCAATTGACAACCCAGCTACTAATACCTTCAAATATTCTTTGGCTCCCCTTGTGTCGAATCAATAAATTTGGGTTGAATACTCTACCCTCGAAAACCGTTGCCATCCCCTATACTTGTGGGTTATCATAGACGCATGTCCAGGTGTCGCGCACACGGGTGTCGATTATAGTTGGTTCAGTTAGTTGTTGGAGTGCGCGCACCTCCTCTCTAGCTTGCTGTGACAGCGGCAAATGAAATCCACTTCCAGCTCTGTAATACCCAGAACAGTTGCAACAGAAGCATCCTCGATTTTTGTGTATGAGAAGGCACGGGGGTGTGAATTTTCAAGAACTTGCCCTTGCCATAAGTCCTTCCAGAACAACACTGTTGAGCCGTCTCCAACATTGACATGTGCGACTCCTCTGTAAACATCACTCAATTGCAGGACATCTCGCCACCAAAATGACCCACATGCATCGGCCTGATACGTCTCCAACGTATCTATAATTTTTGATTGTTCCATGTTATTATATTATCCATGTAGGATGTTTTATATGCATTTATATGCTATTTTATATGATTTTGGACTAACGTATTAACCTAGAGCCCAGTGCCAGTTTCTGTTTCTTCCCCTTGTTTTTTGAGTATCGCAGAAAAGGAAAACCAAATGGAGTCCAATTGACCTGAAAATTCACGAAGATTATTTTTGGACCAGAAGAAGCCCACGGAGTATCGGAGATGGACCAGAAGAGTCCCGAGGCACCCACGAGGGTGGGGGGCGCGCCCCCTACCTCGTGGCCGCCTCGGAGACCCCCCTGACTTGTTGCCGACGCTAAAAATCCCTATAAATACAGGAACCCCTAGAACATAACCTAGATCGGAAGTTCCGCCGCCGCAAGCCTCTGTAGCCACCAAAAACCAATCGGGACCCTGTTCCGGCACCCTGCCGGAGGGGGGATCCCACACCGGTGGCCATCTTCATCATCCCGGCGCTCTCCATGACGAGGAGGGAGTAGTTCACCCTCGGGGCTGAGGGTATGTACCAGTAGCTATGTGTTTGATCTCTCTCTGTCTCGTGTTCTTGATTCGGCACGATCTTAATGTACCGCGAGCTTTGCTATTATAGTTGGATCTTATGATGTTTCTCCCCCTCTATCTCCTTGTGATGAATTGAGTTTTTCCTTTGAAGTTATGTTGTCGGATTGAGTCTTTAAGGATTTGAGAACACTTGATGTATGTCTTGCATGGGATACCCATGGTGACAATGGGGTATTCTATTGGTTCACTTGATGTATGTTTTTGTGATCAACTTGCGGGTTCCGTGACCTTGGGAATCTATGCATAGGGGTTGGCACATGTTTTCGTCTTGACTCTCCGGTAGAAACTTTGGGGCACTCTTTGAAGTTCTTTGTGTTGGTTGAATAGATGAATCTGAGATTGTGTGATGCATATCGTATAATCATACCCACGGATACTTGAGGTGACATTGGAGTATGTAGGTGACATTAGGGTTTTGGTTGATTTGTGTCATAAGTTGTTATTCTAGTACGAACTCTAGGATAGATCGAATGGAAAGAATAGCTTCGTGTTATTTTGCTACGGACTCTTGAATAGATCGATCAGAAAGGATAACTTTGAGGTGGTTTCATACCCTACAATAATCTCTTCGTTTGTTCTACGCTATTAGTGCCTTTGGAGTGACTCTTTGTTGCATGTTGAGGGATTGTTATATGATCTAATTATGCTATTATCGTTGAGAGAACTTGCACTTGTGAAAGTATGAACCCTAGGCCTTGTTTCCTAGCATTACAATACCGTTTACGCTCACTTTTATGGCCTGCTACCTTGCTGTTTTTATATTTTCAGATTACAAAAACCTATATAAACCATCCATATTGCACCTCTATCACCATCTCTTCGCCGAACTAGTGCACCTATACAATTTACCATTGTATTGGGTGTGTTGGGGACACAAGAGACTCTTTGTTATTTGGTTGCAGGGTTGTTTGAGAGAGACCATCTTCATCCTATGCCTCCCACGGATTGATAAACCATAGGTCATCCACTTGAGGGAAATTTGCTACTGTCCTACAAACCTCTGCACTTGGAGGCCCAACAACGTCTACAAGAAGAAGGTTGTGTAGTAGACATCAAGCTCTTTTCTGGCGCCGTTGCCGGGGAGGTGAGTTCTTGAAGGTATATCTTCAGATCTTGCAATCGAATCTTTTTGTTTCTTGTTTTATCACTACTTTAGTCTATAAAAGAAAACTACAAAAAAATGGAATTAAGGGTGCCTCATATGCTTCATCTTTTTAATGTCTTTTGTGAAAATGATGGGAAGGAAAATTGTGCTCAAGTACTAGAAGAAGAATTACATAGAATGCTTGGCATAAAATATTTGAATGATGAGCATGATTGCAATGTTTTTAGTATGAATTCTTTGAATACCCATGATGCTAATGATATGCAAAGCCATAAGCTTGGGGATGCTATGTTTGATGAAGATGATATGTTTAGTCCCCCAAGTTTTGATGAGCAAATTTATTATGATGAAAGCATGCCTCCTATTTATGATGATTATTGTGATGACACATATGCTATGAAGAATAAAGATAACCATGAAACTTGTCATCATGATTTTAATTTTCAATTGGATTATGCTTCACATGATAGTTATTTTGTTGAGTTTGCTCCCACTACTATTGATGAGAATAAATTTGATTATGTGGAGAGTAGTAAAATTTCTATGCAAGTAGATCATGAAAAGAATGCTTTATGTGCTGGTTATATTGTTGAATTCATTCATGATGCTACTGAAAATTATTATGAGGGAGGAATACATGCTTGTAGGAATTGCAATAATATCAAGTTTCCTCTCTATGTGTTGAAAATCTTGAAGCTATGCTTGTTTTGCTTTCCTATGCTAGATGATTCTTGCCATAAGTTGTTTTCTCACAAAATACCTATGCATAGGAAGTGGGTTAGGCTTAAATGTGCTAGTCATATTCTTCATGATGCTCTCTTTATGTTTCAGTTCTTATCTTTTATGTGAGCATCATTGAAATCATCATGCCTAGCTAAAAGGCATTAAAGAAAAGCGATTGTTGGGAGACAACCCAATATTTAACTTTACTGTTTTTGTGTGTTCACATGATTATGCTACTGTAGTAATCATGTTTTATAGCCTTTGTTTCAATAAAGTGCCAAGTAAGACCTTTAGGATAGTTTACGGTGATAGTTGTGTTGATCCTGTTGAAAATCAGAAACTTTTGTGCCCAGTAAATTAGTTTTGATAATTCACATAAACGTGCTTTTGATCTGATTCGTTTTGCTATGGATTGGTACACAAATTCCTCAGGCTTTCCTAATTTGGTAGAATTTTTGGAGTTACAGAAGCATTCGAATGATACAGATTGCTACAGAGTGTTCTGTTTTTGTCAGATTCTGTTTTCATTGTGTTGTTTGCTTATTTTGATGAATCTATGAGTAATATCGGAGGGTAGGAACCATAGAGAAGTTGGAATACAGTAGATATTACACCAATATGAATTTAGAATGAGTCCACGACAGTACCTAAGTGGTGATTTATTTTCTTATACTAACGCAGCTTACGAGTTTTGTGTTAAGTTTTGTGTTGTGATGTTTTCATGTTTTGGGTAAAGATTCGATGGACTATGAAATAAGGAGTGGCAAGAGCCTAAGCTTGGGGATGCCCAAGGCACCCCAAGGTAATATTCAAGGACAACCAAGAGCCTAAGCTTGGGGATGCCCAGGATGGCATCCCCTCTTTCGTCTTCGTTCATCGGTAACGTTACTTGGAGCTATATTTTTATTCACCACATGATATGTGTTTTGCTTGGAGAGTCATTTTATTTTATTTAGTTTTTCTCGCTGTTTGAATAATATCCCAAGATCTGAAATTCTTAAATGTTAGAGAGTCTCCACATAGTTACATAATTATTCGACTACTCATTGATCTTCACTTATATCTTTCGGAGTAGTTTGTCATTTGCTCTAGTGCTTCACTTATATCCTTTTAGAGCATGGCGGTGGTTTTATTTTGAAGAAATAGATGAACTCTCATGCTTCACTTATATTATTTTGAGAGTCTTTAGAACAACATGGTAATTTGCTTTGGTTATGAATTTAGTCCTAATATGATAGGCATCCAAGATGGGTATAATAAAAACTTTCATATAGAGTGCATTGAATACTATGAGAAGTTTGATACTTGATGATTGTTTTGAGATATGAAGATGGTGATATTAGATGTATGCTAGTTGAGTATTTGTGAATTTGAGAAATACTTGTGTTGAGGTTTGCAAGTCCCGTAGCATGCACGTGTGGTAACCGTTGTGTAACAAATTTGAAGCATGAGGTGTTTCTTTGATTGCTTTCCTTATGAGTGGCGGTCGGGGACGAGCGATGGTCTTTTCCTACCAATCTATCCCCCTAGGAGCATGCGCGTAGTTCTTGGTTTTGATGACTTGTAGATTTTTGCAATAAGTATGTGAGTTCTTTATGACTAATGTTGAGTCCATGGATTATACGCACTCTCACCCTTCCATCATTGCTAGCCTCTTTGGTACCGTGCATTGTCCTTTCTCACCTCGAGAGTTGGTGCAAACTTCGTCGGTGCATCCAAACCCCGTGATATGATACGCTCTATCACACATAAGCCTCCTTATATCTTCCTCAAAACAGCCACCATACCTACCTATTATGGCATTTCCATAGCCATTCCGAGATATATTGCCATGCAACTTTCCACCGTTCCGTTTATTATGACATGCTTCATCATTGTCATATTGCCTTGCATGATCATGTAGTTGACATCGTATTTGTGGCAAAGCCACCATGCATAATTTTTCATACATGTCAATCTTGATTCATTGCACGTCCCGGTACACCACCGGAGGCATTCATATAGAGTCATATTTTGTTCTAAGTATCGAGTTGTAATTCTTGAGTTGTAAATAAATAGAAGTGTGATGATCTTCATTATTAGAGCATTATCCCGTGTGAGGAAAAAAAGAGAGGCCAAAAGAGTATCCAAAAAAAAGAGAAAGAGTCTCCAAAAAAAGGGGGGGAGTCTCTAAAAAAAAGAGAGAAGGGACAATGCTACTATCCTTTTTCCACACTTGTGCTTCAAAGTAGCACCATGATCTTCATGATAGAGAGTCTCTTATTTTGCCACTTTCATATACTAGTGGGAATTTTTCATTATAACTTGGCTTGTATATTCCAACAATGGGCTTCCTCAAATGCCCTAGGTCTTTGTGAGCAAGAAAGTTGGATGCACACCCACTTAGTTTCTTTTGTTGAGCTTTCATACATTTATAGCTCTAGTGCATCCGTTGCATGGCAATCCCTACTCCTCGCATTGACATCAATTGATGGGCATCTCCATAGCCCGTTGATTAGCCGCGTCGATGTGAGACTTTCTCCTTTTTTGTCTTCTCCACACAACCTCCATCATCATATTCTATTCCACCCATAGTGCTATGTCCATGGCTCGCGCTCATATATTGCGTGAAAGTTGAAAAAGTTTGAGAATGCTAAAGTATGAAACAATTGCTTGGCTTCTCATCGGGGTTGTGCATGATGAGAGCATTTTGTGTGACGAAAATGAAGCATGGCCAAACTATATGATTTTGTAGGGATGAGTTTTCTTTGGCTATGTTATTTTGAGAAGACATAATTGCTTGGTTAGTATGGTTGAAGTATTATTGTTTTTATGTCAATATTAAACTTTTGTCTTGAATCTTTCGAATCTGAACATTCATGCCACAATAAAGAAAATTACATTGAAAAATATGTTAGGTAGCATTCCACATCAAAAATTCTGTTTTTATCATTTACCTACTCGAGGACGAGCAGGAATTAAGCTTGGGGTTGCTTGACACGTCTCCAACGTATCTATAATTTTTGATTGTTCCATGCTATTACATTATCCATCTAGGATGTTTTATATGCATTTATATGCTATTTTATATGATTTTTGGGACTAACCTATTAACCTAGAGCCAGTGCCAGTTTCTATTTTTCCTTGTTTTTGAGTATCGTAGAAAAGGAAAACCAAACGGAGTCCAATTGAACTGAAAATTCACGGAGATTATTTTTGGACAAGAAGAAGCCCACGGAGTATTGGAGATGGACCAGAAGAGTCCCGAGGCACCCACGAGGGTGGGGGGCGCGCCCCCCTACCTCGTGGCCGCCTGGGAGACCCCCCTGACTTGTTCCCGACGCCAAAAATCCCTATAAATACAGAAACCCCCAGAACATAACCTAGATCGGGAGTTCCGCCGCCGCAAGCCTCTGTAGCCACCAAAAACCAATCGGGACCCTGTTCCGGCACCCTGCCGGAGGGGAATCACTCACCGGTGGCCATCTTCATCATCCCCGCGCTCTCCATGACGAAGAAGGAGTAGTTCATCCTCGGGGCTGAGGGTATGTACCAGTAGCTATGTGTTTGATCTCTCTCTCTCGTGTTCTTGATTCGGCACGATCTTGATGTATCGCGAGCTTTGCTATTATAGTTGGATCTTATGATGTTTCTCCCCCTCTATCTCCTTGTGATGAATTGAGTTTTCCCTTTGAAGTTATCTTGTCGGATTGAGTCTTTAAGGATTTGAGAACACTTGATGTATGTCTTGCATGGGATACCCGTGGTGACAATGGGGTATTCTATTGATTCACTTGATGTATGTTTTGGTGATCAACTTGCGGGTTCCGTGACCTCGGGAATCTATGCGTAGGGGTTGGCACACGTTTTCGTCTTGACTCTCCGGTAGAAACTTTGGGGCACTCTTTGAAGTTCTTTGTGTTGGTTGAATAGATGAATATGAGATTGTGTGATGCATATCGTATAATCATACCCACGGATACTTGAGGTGACATTGGAGTATCTGGGTGACATTAGGGTTTTGGTTGATTTGTGTCTTAAGGTGTTATTCTAGTACGAACTCTAGGATAGATCGAACGGAAAGAATAGCTTCGTGTTACTACGGACTCTTGAATACATCGATCAGAAAGGATAACTTTGAGGTGGTTTCGTACCCTACAATAATCTCTTCGTTTGTTCTCCGCTATTAGTGACTTTGGAGTGACTCTTTGTTGCATGTTGAGGGATTGTTATATGATCTAATTATTCTATTATCGTTGAGAGAACTTGCACTAGTGAAAGTATGAACCCTAGGCCTTGTTTCCTAGCATTACAATACCGTTTATGCTCACTTTTATTGCTTGCTACCTTGCTGTTTTTATATTTTCAGATTACAAAAACCTATATCTACCATCCATAGTGCACTTGTATCACCATCTCTTCGCCGAACTAGTGCACCTATACAATTTACCATTGTATTGGGTGTGTTGGGGACACAAGAGACTCTTTGTTATTTGGTTGCTGGGTTGTTTGAGAGAGACCATCTTCATCCTGTGCCTCCCACGGATTGATAAACCTTAGGTCATCCACTTGAGGGAAATTTGCTACTGTCCTGCAAACCTCTGCACTTGGAGGCCCAACAACGTCTACAAGAAGAAGGTTGTGTAGTAGACATCACGGCCGCATGCGGTATTCTATTTTCATAGCATGTGGACCAGACAAGGGTGCACCACGGGACATCCTTTTTGTTGTAGAAGTTGTGCAGAAACTTCATAAGCAGACCAGTATTCTGAACCTTGATATTCAGTATCCCAAGCCCCCCACGACTCTTGGGTCAACAGACTAAATCCCACGCGGCCAGGGAGTTACAAGTCTCCCCCTGCTCAGTTTTCTTTCTCCATAGGCAGCGCCTATGAATTTTGTCAAGATGTTCGATTAACTTTGGCGGGAACTTGATGGTGCACATAGGATACAACGCAAGCGAGGTGATGAGTGAGTTCGGCAGAGTGAGTTTGCTCCCTTGCTCCATCATGCATAACGAGGAGGATAGTTTGCGTTCTGCTTTCTCGATCACTGGCATGAGGTGTGTCACCGAGGGTCTCGTTGTCCCCATCGGTAGGCCGAGGTAAGTGAATGGCATCTTCCCGACCGAGCATTGCCAAGTATTTGCGAGTTGATCAAGCAGGCTGCCATCCACATTTAAGGGTATGAGCATGGACTTATGAAAGTTGATTTTGAGACCAATGGAATCGGCGTAGTCAATTAGCAATTGTTTCATCCTCATCGCTTGCACCACACATGCCGGCATGATTAATATTGTGTCATCAGCGTACTGTACGACCGGATAGTCTTTTATTCTGCGTGCTGGTATGGGCAACTCTATCAGGTGACGGCGGAAAGCATTGTTGATCGCAGATTGGAGTAGGTCCGCTGCAAGGACAAAAATGAGTGGGGAGAGCGGGTCTCCCTGACGCAGCCCACAATGACAGACGAATTGTCGGCCCGGGACGCCATTCAATAGGACCGACGATGTGCCTGTCCCAAAAATGTTCTTGATCCATTCAAGGCATCTCTCATCAAATCCCATGTGCTTCATAATTTCTAATATTGACGAGTGCTCGATCGTGTCAAATGCCTTTGTGAAATCTAATTTAAGCAGAACGACCGGTGGAGCGGACACTTGACATTGATGTATGTATTCGAACGTCCAGGCAAGGCAATCTTGTATTGTTCTTGTATGGAGGAATCCATATTGATTTTGATGGACAATATCCAGGATGAAGCGTTGTAGCCTGTTAGCTAGGATTTTTGTGATAATCTTCAGACAACAATTGAGCAGTGTAATGGGTCTGAAGTCGTTTGCAGTCTTAGGCGAGCCAATCTTTGGAATTAGAGTGATAAATCCCGAATTGATGCTGGTCAGGTCTAGATCACCATTGTAGAAATCCTCACACAGTTTGTAGAATTCAATGTTTAATCAGGTGCCAACAGGTTTTTAGGAATGTCCGGCTAAAACCATCTGGACTGGGGGCTCTGTCAGCGGGCATAGTTCTGACAACGTCATCAATCTCGGCATGCGTGAACGGACAAGATAGTGCTTCAAGTCCATCCACCTTTTTGATAATCGATGTCAAGTCGAATTTCATGGACGGGGGAGAGGACGCACCAAGTCGCTTTTTGTAGACGTTGAACAGAACAACCTTCTTAGAGTTATGGTAATGCATCACTGTGCCATCAGATAACTCGAGCGAGGCTATGGTGTTATTTCTGAATCCTTCCGTAGCAAAAGCATGGAACAACTTTGTATTTTCCTGTCCAGACTTAATATATCTGATGATGTAGCATTTTCTCCGGTACTGGTTTTGATAGTTCAGTAATTGCATCAGATGAGTCTTTAAGATTTTTCTGAAGTTTGCTTCTGGTGTGGTTAGTCTCCTATGTTCTTCCAGTCCATCAAGTTCTGCTAAAGCCCAGTTGCAATTTTGAATCAAGATAGATAGGCGGGAAATTCCTTTGCTCTAGGTCATATCTCAGTGTCTTGAGCTTCTTGCATATCAGCGCCGCACTGTTTTTTGCATAGAAATGTTTGCCCCAAGAACTTGCAACAACATCTAGGAAACCAGGGTGGTGGACCCAGTAGTTCTTGAACCGAAATATTCTGCTCTTTGGTATACTGGTTTCAATATTGACCACTCTTGGTGAATGATTTGAGATTGGTTTACCAAGAGCAGTCACAATAGTGTTTGGGTAAGTTTGCGTCCAGTGGCAGATGAAAAGAACCAGTCGATCTGCTCTAGGGGCGGATCCTCTTGCATATTGATCCATGTAAAGGAGCCGCCTTTAAGAGGTATCTCCACCAAGGCTTGTGAGCGGATTATGTCATTGAAGAGTAGAATATCGCTCACATTTCCGCCTGGTCTATTATGATTATCCGAGGAGCGAATAAAATTGTAGTCACCAACTAAAATCCAATCTTCATCATCCGAGATATTTAAATCGTGCAACCATTCAGTAAAAATCACACGATTATCCCCACTGCAGGGTCCATAAATGTTATATAAAACCCAGGACATGCCAGATAATTTAGACGTTAGAGAAATACCAACTGCAAAGGAATCCAAGAAGACCACAGTACCATCGAATGCA